>NW_027207727.1:0-125000 GCF_963455315.2 Globicephala melas
GAAGTACCTTGTTCACTTTTACCTAATGACTTTCACGGCCATTAATAGTTATTGCCTAGATTTACTATTTAAGTGAGCTTATTACAAAGTGTGAGGATTATATGTTAATCATTCCTTCTTCATTCATTATTGAAATTCTTAAAAAGGAGAACTTTAGCTAATCAGTATTGGGTTACCCTGAGATATGGAAAAGCAGAATAAATGCTTCTCTCTTTCTCTCTTTTTTTTTTTTTTTACTCCACATTTACCAATTTTCAGAATAATGGCTTAGTTTTCTAGCATCCACCAAAGATTGATGGACTTACAAATTTGAATATATATATGTTTCAATCTGTGGCAGACATTACTCTTTTTACTCAGTCTTTGCCCAGTGCCGTTTCCTTCAGGTTGGCTCCTGAATCCTTTTGATATGACTGTAGTCTGTGATAGCATCTTTGCTTTTGGAAAGATATGTTCCAGGATCATGTACATATTTTGCCCCAAACCTGGAATCAGCTCATTGTCTAAAAAGTTCAATTTTCTTTTAGTGGGAAATGATATTTCAAGACCACAGTCTGGGCTCTAGGAGATGTTCGCTTCTGTTGGGTTTGCTCATTTTTTTCTAGGTCTTTTCAGTGAATAGAATTAGGAAATCGTAACTATTTTCCTTTAAGGTAATGTGTATCATAATCTATACTGATATTTTTAAACCAGATTTAGGATTTCAAGTATTTACTTCTTTGATTTTATATTTGTATCTTTTTCTCTTACAAAGAAAATCTTGGTTCCTAGAGACAATAGCATAGTACCTTATTTACTCTGTTCTACTAGTTACATTTGAAAGTTTCAGGAAATAAAAACAATGTTATTAGTACCAACATGATTACTTTAAAACAGTTCAAGATTTTTTTGACCCTTAGAATGTAGCCTCTAAGGATGTGCGTTCAAATTCTGTGTTTTAAAGCAACTAAACAACATCTTGATACACAGGTTGATTTATTTCATTTGGATTTAATTTTGTTTTAGAATTAGGTAACGCATTTACATGGTTCCAAAGTCAAGTATATAAAACAAGGTATGAAATCTTGCTACCATCTCTGTGGCCTCCATTTCTCTCCCTCCTTCCTTCTGTATGTAACTGCTTTTCTTTGGTTGCTTATTTTTCTTTCCACCTGTGTTTTGTTTTTTAATATAAGCAAATATATGTGTGTGCATAGGTATTCATATTATTTGATCATCTCTTAGATTAAAAAGTACTGTACATTGCACAGTATTGTGTGCCTTGCTTTTTTTTACTTAACAACATATTCTGATCATTGCTCCAAAGCAATATGTAGACATCTCCTTTTATTACTGTATAATACTCCAGTGTGTGGATTTACTATAGTCTACTCTGTCAGTACTTTACTGAATGAACCGAGTCCCTTGTGAAGGCAGAAGCACTATCAGAGTGTTCCCAAAGCCTTGTGTGTATGGCACCTCATATTTTGGCCGTTTTGTCTTTGGGACAAATCCCTAAAGTGGGATTGTTTCTTTGGAGGATAAATATGTAAGTAATTTTGCTAGATGTTGCCACATTGTACCATTTTTCATCCCATTAGCAGTGTAAGAGAATATTGTGAAACTTTGGAAGTTTTGCTATTCTGATAGTGAGAAATTATCTGAGTAAACCTCAATTTTGCATTTTTCTTATTATGAATGAAGTTGTTGAAGTGCTATTTGATATCTTATTCTATGAACTGTTTGTGCTTACCTTTTGCCCATCTTACTATTGCGTTGTTAGTCTTTTTCTTCTTGATTTTTTAGAAGAATTTTATGTTAGAGGTATTAGTTGATTAGCTGATGTAAGTTGAAGTGTATTTTTTTTTACCCACAGTTTGTACAGCTTTTTGATTATAATTGGTTCTTATTATAATTTAAAGTGTGTATATAACCTTTGGCGCAATTCTACTTCCAGGAATTTATCCTAGAATGCTGTACATTTGTATATATGAAAGGATATTAATTGTCCCAACAATTCCATTCCTTGGTTATAGCCAAGGGAATTGGAAATCTATGTTTCTACAAAAACTTGTACATCAGTGTTTATAGCAGCACTATTCATAATAGCCAAAGGTAGAAAAAACTCAAGTGTCAATTAAACTGATGAATGAATACACAAAATGCAGTATATCTATACAATGGAATATTGTTTGGCCATAGAACTGAAAAATGAACATGGATGAACTTTGAAAATATTGTGCCGAATGGAAGCAGCAAGACACAATAAGCCACACGTTTTATGATTACGTTTGTGAATTCTATTTATATATGATTCTAGAATAGGCAAATCCACAGAGACAGAAGGTAGATTAGCAGTTACCAGGGGATGGGGTGAGGAGAAAATGGGGAGTGAGTGCTAATGGATATGAGATTTCTTTTTAGGTGATGGTTTTAGAACTTTGTGAATATATGAAAAACCACTGAATTGTATATTTGAAAGTGGTGAATTTCATGGGATATGAATTATATCCCAATAAAAAAATTTTAATGAGTATCTCCAACCTAATCATGAGAGAACATTAGACATATTCAAACTGAAGGGCATTCTACAAAATAACTGGTGAAGTATATACCAGAACTCCTCAAAAGTGTCAAGATCATGAAAAATAAAAATCTTAGGAATCATCTCAGATTGGAAAAGCTTAAGGAAACATGAGACCTAAATGCAGTGTGAAATCCTGGATTAGGTCCTAAACTAGGAAAAAGAAAAAATTAGTGGGGAAAATAGTGAATTCAAATAAGATTTGTAGATTAGCTAAAGTAGTGTAGTAATGTTAGTTTCCAGGTTTGAATAATTGTACCATAGTTATTTAAGATGTTAACATTTGGGGAAGCTGGTAAGGGGTATACAAGGACTCTACTGGTTTTACAGCTTTCTATAAGTTTAAAATTATCTCAGAAAGTTTTAAAATGAAAATTATTAATTGCAACAACATTGAAAAAGTGGAAACTCCATTGATAACGATCAATATGGAATGGTTAAAATAATGCTATATTCATACAGTGGAATACCATGTAGCTATTTGTATACAGTGACATGGAAAGATATAGAATAAGGTAAAAAAAAAAAGGTAATATGTATATTCTGTTACCATTTATATAAAAGGATGTTTTTACCTGTGAATGTACATTCATAAAAATATATGACATTTCTAGCATTGTGATTGCCTATGGAGAGTAGAACATGTATATTCCCTTACTTTAAGGTTTTATGACTTTCATTTGTTCATGTAACAGTTGTAATATTTTTAAGTGTATATATTCCATAAAAAGGAATGCAGAAAGATAATAAACTCATTAGTCTCTACTGTTATATAAAACATTAGGTGGAAGAGAAGTGCTAAGTCCAAGTATGTAGTTCCCTTAATACTGCCTTTCATGTATTTGATATTTTGGTTCTTTGTATTAAAGCTCATCAGCTAACTTTTAGAAGTATATGTGCAGTGATTCATTGGTTTGTTGCTGTGTCCTACTTTGAATGAAATCCATGGAGTACTTGTTTTGCACCATGTCTTGTTTTGATGACTAGTTACAAGCTTCTATACTATAGCCAGAGTGATGTTAAACCCCTTGTCATGTCTCCTTAGGGGAGAATCACAGTAGGCTTAAGAGAGCTGAGACTAGGGGCTTCCCTGGTGGCGCAGTGGTTGAGAGTCCACCTGCCGATGCAGGGGACACGGGTTCGTGCCCTGGTCTGGGAAGATCCCACATGCCGCGGAGCGGCTGGGCCCGTGAGCCATGGCCACTGAGCCTGCGCGTCCAGCGCCTGTGTCCGCAACGGGAGAGGCCACAACAGTGAGAGGCCCGCGTACACACACACACACACACACACACACAAAAGAGAGCTGAGACTAGAAGTTGTTTTCCTTCTTAAGCAATACAATGTTAATTCCTCATATTAAAAAAATAAAATCAGTGCTTACTGTTTCCTATGACGGGTAGTATACAGTCTTTTAAACAGAATGCTATGGACAATGCCTTTTATTTACCTATAAGCTAACTTTCAATATGCTAGGAAAATCATCACTGAGTTAAAAACTTCCTGCATTTAGCACCCTGGAGTACCCTACATGTGAGAGAAAGCTCAAAGACAAGTCTAGACCTACAACTGCTCTTGGCTTTTTCTATTTGAAGTTTATGTTTGAAAGAAATAGGTCTTAATCCATATGGATGCCTCATCATTAATCACACAGGCTTCCTTTCCTTCTATTGAAGAATGCCCTTTTGGGGTCCCTTACATGATTTCGAATATTCCACATGCTTATATATGTAAATGTATGTATATATACATTTTTCTTTAATTGTGGTAAAATACACATAATATAAAAATGGATAAAATGGTAAATTTTAAGTGTACAGTTCAGTAGTATTAACTATATTTGCATTGTTAATCGACAGAACATTTTCATCTTGCAAACCAAACTTATACCCATTAAACAACAATTTCCTCTTTCCTCCTACCCTGGCCTGTGGCTTTGGCATCCATCATTCTACCTTTTGTTTTTGTTTTTTTAAAAAAAATTATTTATTTTTTGGCTGCGTTGGGTCTTCACTGCTGCACACGGGCTTTCTCTAGTTGCAGCAAGCAGGGGCTACTCTTTGTTGCAGTGAGCGGGCTTCATTGCGGTGGCTTCACTTATTGCGGAGCACGGGCTCTAGGCACGTGGGCTTCAGTAGTGGTGGCTCACGGGCTTAGTTGCTCCGCAGCATGTGGGATCTTCCTGGACAAGGGCTTGAACCCGTGTCCCCTGCATTGACAGGTGGTTTCTTAACCACTGCGCCACCAGGGAAGTCTCATACCTTTTGTTTCTATGTGTTCTTCTACTTTAGATACCACATATTAGTGGAATCAAAAAGTATTTGTTTTTTTTTTGTGACTGGTTTATTTCACTTAGCATAGTGTCCTCAAGGTTCATTCATGTTGTAACATGTTTCACATGCTTATATTTTAAGTCATTTGTCACCCACATTCCCCTGCTTCCGAACACCACTGATACTGTGAAGTGTTGTGTGTTTTTTTGTAGTCTAGCGTTCAAAAAATGATTTCTCAGACATTTGTGTTTGCTCTTTCTAATCACAAATGTCTATAACATATAGTGACTACACAATCTACTCTTTTAAATAAGATAGTAAAAAATGATGTTTGTGATGAAGGGTAATCTCACACGTTTTTCATTGAGTTATGTTTGGACTAAGGATGATATTGGAGAGTTACAAAAGAGACTCAAAAATAATCTTAAGAGTTTAAAATTAATCATGAGGGCAACGGGGTGGGGAGTTGTATCAGTTACTATTTGCTACATAAGAAACTACCCCAAAATTTAGTGGCTTAAAACAAATATTCTTTGGGTTAGCAGTTTGGGCTAGGCTCAGTGTGGGGTTCTTCACTGGATTTTTTTGGAGTTACTCATACTTCTTTAGTCATCTGCAGGCTTGATTGGAGTTGGATGATCTCAACTGGCCTTGCCCCTGTATCAGGCAGTTGGCAATGGCTATTCACTGGTTGGTCTGGAGGGCCTCATATGCTCTCATTCTCCTATGCCTAGATGGTATTTCTTCATGTGGTCTAGAAGGCCTCTGGAGGCCTATGTCAGAAGTCCGTGTTGTTACTTTACCTATCTGTTGGTTAGATCAAGTTATTAAACCACCCCAGATCTAGGGAAGTGGAGAAATAGACTGTACCTTTTGATGGAACTGACAGCACAGTCATGTTGTAGAAAGGTTTTGTGTACAGGAATGGGAGGAACCTATAGCTCATTTTTTGCAGTCTTCTACAGGAGTAATAGAATAAGATTTGTATTTTAGAATGATCACTCTGAGTGTAGTGTCAAGAAAGATTTGGAGGGGGCAGTGAAGAGGAGTCAAGGCAGGATCATCTGTGGGAGAGATGGTAATGTGAGTGTGTAAAAACATCATCACACACTTTTCATCCTCTGCTTCTAAACATCTCAAGATGTTCCATACTGATTTATAAAGAGGCAAAATGGAGAGGGGAGACATTGAACTGATCCAGAGAGGCTGCACTAGATAATGTTCAACAAGAAATAATCAGTTAAGCTTTGATAAATACTTTATAATTAGCTCATAATTTAAAGGAGAAGCCTGTGTCACTTTTTTCTTTAGCATACTAGCCACCAAGAGCTTAGGAAGAATTGGAAGGAAAGCAGATTTATTTTTGTCACCATTTCATATCCAGTTGCCCACACAAAGTTCCCACCATACCAGGGCCCGGCTGTCATGCCACATTGGTATTTGCTAGGGATGAATGATAATTCAATTAAAGTAGTTTATGTAGAGGTGAAAGAAAGTGTTTGCATTTTAGAAGAGGTGTTTGTTAATTTAAACAATTTCTCACTGACAGATGTAAGCTTTTAATGTTTGAACAAAAGGTGGGTTGTCTATTTTTTGCAAGGTGTTAAAAATAGCATAATTATATAATGATATGTGCACACAGACAAAAGTGTGTACCTGTTTTTATATTTAATCAGCATTGCAGCCACATGGATCTCTTTTCCAGTGGTCTCCATAAATAGAGCTTGCCTGGGAAAGAAGCACTAAATCACAGAAATTGCAAATGAGAAATAGGGTGGCCCGCCTATGCTTTCTACTGTGGGTGGTTTTCAGAGGGTTTTTTTGTTTTGTTTTGTTTTTAATTCTTGTGTGCATGATGCTTGATAAACAAAATGATTTAAAAGGAATAGTTAGGCTATTTGTTGACATATTCACTCGCAGTTTGAGAGTAGTTTCTTTGCAGTGTGGGGTGGGTAACTATCAGAATTTCCACCCAAATAATTTGGAAATTATTAGTAAATGCATATAACCCATTTACTTTTTTAAAAGTTATTTTTGCCACCACTTCTGCTTTTGTTTTCATGCTGTGGATTTTAAAACAGATTACAGATATCTTCTTATTTCAAAATTTAATACATTAGCATGTGGCTCTAAGGTGTGAGGATATTTTAAAAAATCTTACTTCAGTACCATTATTACAATGAGTATAAGTCTTGAGTATCATTTAATATTCCATTTTCAAATTTCCCTGACTGTGTTGATGAAAAATTAATCAGTCGATCTAAGAAAGAAATGGAAAATTTTGAGCCAAATTTGAGGATTATAACTGGGAAGAGCATCTCAGAAAACTCTGAGAACTGTTTGGCCCATCAGAAGTCAAGACACAGTTATATTAAGCTTTTTTGAGACAGAGCGTTGTCCATCAAATGACATATTATTGACAGTTCACACAATCCAGATCTGAGTGCCATGTGACACCTTATCAAGAAAAGAATGTTATCTTTAAGGAGTTGACTTGGGAGAATGTTGTTCTTCATGGTTGAGGGGAAATTTCTGCTGATGGGGAAGGTTTGGTTGATGCATAATGCAGATACACAATCCACAGTGGGGAGAGAGGGGGTGCCAAATGGCAGAGAAAATTTTTTATGTTTAAATTTTTCTTGTCTTGGCATAAAATACGAATTTTATTTCACAGTTGACTCAGTTTTTTTCCAGTTAGTTTGAGTCAAAACCCAAAGTGCACATATTGCTTTTGGTTAATATTTCTTAAATTTGTTTTAATCTATATACTGATGTAGTATATGGTTCCTCCCCCCCACCCCATACTGTTTCTTTGAGGAATATGGGTCATTTTTTTCTACATTCTGGGGTTTGCTGTTTAAAAGACCAGAGAAAAGACATCAGTCTCAGAAGAGCTCCTTCTTCTATATCATGTGTATTTTGTCGAGTGCTTGTTATATAGAGAGAAGAGCTATTTGGGATACATCTCTGAACAAAACAGACAAAAAATCCTTTTCCTTCATGGCATTTACATTCCCATTCCAGGGGAGGTAGACAATAAACAGAATGAAGTTTGTTAGACATCTTCTAGAAAACAATAGAGCATAACAAGGGAATAGGGACGTGTAGGACCAGTTGGATGTGTTAGATGTGTGGCCAAGTGCAGTAGGAGCTAGGGAGGGTGGAGCAGAGGAGTAACATTGATTTACATTTAAATGGTTGCTCTGGCTGCCCTGCAGAGGGTGAAGGAGCTAGGATGGAAAGCTACTCTGTTATTGGCACAATTACAATGGCAGAGTTTCTGACTCCAGGGGCTGGAACAACTGATGCAGAAGGTCTCCTCACAGGCAGAGGCTGATGAGTTGCTACCATTTCCATTCACTATTCTATTGATAAAGAACTGATGAAACTGAAACCTCACAGCTCAGATGGGATTTGAACCCACAGGCTGGGATTTGAACCCAGACTTGAACCCACTGTCTTTTAATTGAGGTCACACACCTGGTCTCAGGATTTAATGATGCTTAGGTTCTTTATGTCTTGTCACAGAAAGAATTCAGTGAGAGACAAAGTGATAGGTAAGTAGATTTATTTAGAGAGATAACACATTCCATAGACAGAATGCAGTTGTCTTGGAAAGTCAGAGCGGCCTAGGGAGAAACACTGCACAGACAGAGTGTGGGCCATCTAAGAAGGCAAGAGGCCCTGAAATATGGGGTGGCTAGTTGTTAAGGGCTGGGTAATTTCATAGGCTAACGAGTGGGAGGATTATTCCAACTATTTCGGGAAAGTGATGGGGATTTCCAGGAATTGGGCCACGACCCACTTTTTGGCCTTTTGTGATTGGCCTCGGAACTGTCATGGCGCCTGTGGGTATGTCATTTAGCATGCTCATGTATTACAATGAGTGTATACTGAGATTCAAGGTCTAGTGGAAGTCGAATCTACCACCATCTTGGACCTAGTTGGTTCTAACTAGTTTATGCTGTATCCAAGGCTATGTCATTCTTTTAAAGGTTGTGCTCTACCCCCTTCCCTCCTTGTTTCAAAACATGGTTTGAAGGCTGGGTTATATTAAAGATCTTTTTTTTAGTTGTTTGATGCTTAATTGCTTCTTTTTCTTTTAAATTTTGTAAAATGCTTTCTGTTTTTCAAATGTCTTATTTAGTGACATTTAAAACTACTTATTATTAGACATTGCAAAAATCTAGAAATTTACAAGTTTGGATTTTTAATAACAATTGTTCTTGGCCCGTTTTGAAAATTTTCAAAACTACAAAAATTAAAAGAATAGTAAAATGAATAGTCATTCCCTTCATCTAAATTCAACAATTTAACAAAATTAAATTTTGTGACATTTGCTTTAGAAAGTATATATGTTCCTTTTTTTTTTTTTTTTGCCAAATCATTTGACAACAAGTTGCAGTAACATTAAGGCTGTTGCAGGAAAGATAGCGGGAGTGAGAGGATGGTCACCTCCTATCTCAGGCGAATCCCTGGGACAGCCACCAAGTGTGGGTTCTTGGCTTTGCACAGGAAAGAATTCAAGAGCAAGCCATAGTAAAGTGAAAGAAAGTTTATTCAGGTAGAAACACACTCCATATACAGAGTGTGGACCATCTCAGAAGGTGAGAGAGGCACCAGGGTACGGGGTTGTCAGTTTTTATAGGGGTAGGTAATTTCATAGCCTAATGAGTGGGAGGAGTATTCCAGCTATTTTGGGGAAGGGATGGGGATTTCCAGGAATTGGGCCATTTCCCACTTGTTGACCTTTTATGGTCAGCCTTGGAACTGTTATGGCACCTGTGGGTGTGTCATTTAGTGTGCTGATGTGTTACAGTGAGCATATACTGAGGCTCAAGGTCTAGTGGAAGTCGACTTGTGCGCCATCTTGAACCTAGTTGGTTCTAACCAGTTTATTGTGTCCTCAGGCCATGTCATTCTTTTAAAGGTTGTGCCCTGCCCCCTTCCTGTCTCAATGCCAAATGATTATCTAATATATAGTACATATTGAAATTTTTTCCTCTTGTCTCCTTTTTATCCAGGATCCAGTTCAGTATCCCCCATTTGTTTTCTATGACTCTTGTTTCCTTTAATTTGTACAAGTCTCCTACCTTTACTTTGGTCTTTTATGACATTGACTTTTGTGTGTGTGTGTGTGGTACGTGGGCCTCTCACTGTTGTGGCCTCTCGCGTTGCGGAGCACAGGCTCCGGACGCGCAGGCTCAGTGGCCATGGCTCACGGGTCCAGCCACTCCGCGGCATGTGGGATCTTCCCGGACCAGGGCACGAACCCATGTCCCCTGCATCGGCAGGCGGACTCTCAACCACTGCGCCACCAGGGAAGCCCCGACATTGACATTTTTAAGGAGACCAGGCCAGTTGTCTTGTAGAATGTCTCACAATCTGAATTTGATCATTTCCTCATGATTAGATTCTAATTAAACCATGCAGATATGCTTTTACCTTTTGAAGTCTTAAAAATATAAGCTTAGGAATAATGGGGATTTTGCAAAGTCTTTTGTAAGTATCACTTCCAGTTATTACAAAATGCTAGTACAGCACTTGATTTTGTAAAAACCATTGGCACAGAGTCAAAGAACATTAAATTGAGTGGACTTTTAGGTTTTATCTCCAGAAGTCATAAACTGCAGAAAACTAGCAGAATAGGCACAGTTTTTCAAACAAAACAGAAACAGAAAGCTGGATTTTGACACCTTGAGGTATCAAAGTGTGTTTTCAGATTTGACCTAGTCCTTATTGTTCTTCCCCACCTCCTATAATTTTACGTCATCTGTGCTGCCCCTGAAGCTTTTGAGCATATCCCCTGCCTACCACTCTTGTGTAGCAAGGGAAACTTCAGGCTTAGGCCAAATTGCTAAGGAACACATAATTAATGTGTTCAGACAGAATATTCAGGTCCTGGAACTCCAGTCTCTTGAAGAAGCAGTTGATTTCCTACCAAAGTTCCAGTGATTTGCATTGATGGGACAAGTAGAAAGTCTCATCAATGGCACCTTCCATGATTAGGGAAGATGAAGAAATCAGAGATACCACAGAATTAAGTTTTATCTTAAATAATATAGGTAGGTCCTAAATTTATTTTATACAGTTTGTGTGTGTGTGTGTGTGTGTGTATGTTAGATACCATTTTAGGATAATGAGTTTCTTATAGCTGTTTACTATTTTTCATAATAATTTCCTTCCTTTTTTAGCTACAAGGCTTTGGCCGACCAAGTGTACACCATGCTGCTCTTGTCATCTTCCTTGAATTCTTTGCATGGGGCCTATTGACAACTCCAATGTTAACTGTAAGTATTGCTGAACTAGGTCCTTGTTTATGAGAGCAGAGACATTGTTAAGCATATGTCCCCAGAGCTATATGTCTAGGTATGTATTTGAGAGTAGCTCTTGACAATAATTTAAGACTGTTTACCATTGGGTTGTTTCCACTGTGTAGACTGTGAACCACCTGCAACTAAATACCTGCTTATTAAATATTCCTGGGTAGCAGGGCCACTCCCAGAATCTCGGGAGTGCTGTGAATGAACTACAGTCTGTATATCTAGGAAAATCTTTAAGAAGTCTTTAAGAAATTATTGCAAAGCTTTGTTGAAGTTTGTAACTTCCTTTGTATGGGTGTAATGACCTTTGACTTAAGAACATAGTAACAGGAGATTAGTAAGTACCGTTTAACAATGACAGTGATGAATGTAAGAATGCCCCGATTTCCGTTTTTGATAGCTGACCTACAGCCATTTCTTTGTAGAAGCCATTGAATTTCTTAGTAAGAACTTGGATGTTTGATATATAGTGTGGTTAGAGGGAAGGGAGATGCTGAAGAAAAGATTGGGGTGCAGATTTTAGGTGCCTAGTAACTACTTAACACTTAGTTTTAGTAAAGGTATTTTTTAATTGGCCTTACAGTTCAGTTGACTTAAATTGTTTTTTAAAAATCGTTGGTTAGGGCTTCCCTGGTGGCACTGTGGTTGAGAGTCCGCTTGCCGATGCAGGGGACACGGGTTCGTGCCCCGGTCCGGGAAGATCCCACATGCCGCAGAGCGGCTGGGCCCGTGAGCCGTGGCCGCTGAGCCTGCACGTCCGGAGCCTGTGCTCCGCAACGGGAGAGGCCACAACAGTGAGGGGCCTGCGTACTGCAAAAAAAAAAAAAAAAATCTTTGGTTAACCCTTCCCAATCACCAGCCTTACCAGAGAATCCCTTTGGGTTCAGATAAACTTTGTTCCCAAGTTAGGTTTAGAAAATAGAGAACTTTAGAGGATGACTATTAGCCTTACATATGACTTTGCTATACCCTTTTTAAAGTTTTTAATTCTTTTGGCACAGTTAAAATTACATTTTGGATGGAACAGGTTAAAAAACTGCCTGTGTTTTTATCCTCTATTTATTCTTTTTCATTGCATTTCCTTTTTCTTCATAATGCTTTACTGCAGGAGGTAACTGGTTATTAGTTAATGGGGGATAAGTGGTCTCCATTTTAAGTTTCACGAAATCCTGCGTGCTGTGTGAATCACAGTCTCTAGTGCCTAGGGCTGCCTGGAACACAGTTGATGCTCAACGTGTATTTTCTTTGAACAAATGTATGTGTTGTGGGCACACACATAATGTGTTGTCAAGTTATTGCTTCTCCAAGACATATTTTTAGTGTAAATATAGACACACCATGCTGCTCATTTTAATAAACTGTTATAATAATTTTTTTTTTTTTTCCCCCGGTACGCGGGCCTCTCACTGTTGTGGCCTCTCCCATTGCGGAGCACAGGCTCCGGACGCGTAGGCTCAGCAGCCATGGCTCACGGGCCCAGCCGCTCCGCAGCATGTGGGATCTTCCCGGACCGGGGCACGAACCTGTGTCCCCTGCATCGGCAGGCGGACTCTCAACCACTGCGCCACCAGGGAAGCCCATATAAAAATAATTTTTCATTAATTTTTAATTTTTGGCCCTAGTTCTCTGAATTTTTCCCCACAGTTTCTTTAGCTTACAAAGTTAAGAGTTTCAAACCAGTATTTTTCTGATGCAACCCGTTGCCTATAATTGCTAAATGTAGAAGTAATTCTGTAATCATTCTTCATTTGGTAAGAATTCAAATTGAAATGAAGAATGTTGTAGTGTTTTTGATACCATGTGAGAAATTCTAAAACCTCCTTCCAGATGGTTAAAATTCTTGGGCCTTTTTAACCCTAGACCAGATTATCAGATCCCTTTTAAATTTAATTAATAAGTTAATGGACTAATTAATGTACCTTCTTCCTTCTTACTGCCCAAAGCAGATAATTTTCTTAGGGTTACTGTGTCCCTGTTAGACCCTGCAGTGCAGTCTTAGAAACCAGCTTAAGTGCTGCTTTACTGCCTCTTTGCAGTTTCTGAGCAATTTTGCTTCTTGCAAAGATTTGGTTAAAAAGAACATTTATGTGAGGAATACAGAGTTACTAGCTTCACTCTACAGTGTCATAGAAGAAGTGTTGTTGAGTTAATAGATGTGCTTATTCTCTTTCTCTAAGCTCTTGGTGTTGCTAAATTAAGCTAAATGTCCTTTACTTTCCTATCTCCCCCAGATTTTACACCACAATTTAACTCTCTTTCTTTTTTGACATGGGGGGACTGGTTCACTCCTCCTTTTGAAAAGAAAGATCTCTTTTTTTCCCCCCTTGCTGTAGCTAGTGGGCAGCACTCTGTCCTGTTTCCAAAGCAAGAAAATACAGTCTTGAGATGAGGATTTGGAAATATAAAACAGTACATACATATTCATATATTGTCCAATCTGACTATCTCTGCATCCTAGCATTCATTAGGACCCTCTGTTTGAAGTAGTGTAGAACAATTTCTTCTTCTTAGTCATTTTCTCTGAGATTTGTTGCCTGTCTCATGTGGCCATGTCATAGATTACAACTTTAGTTTGCTAATTAAGCACCATCAGAAAGGTCTCCACCCCTAATACACTGAAGCAAAACCACAAAGTTGGCCTTACACAGTGACCTTAACCTTCTAGTAGTACTATTAGTTCTTCGTACATAAAAATGACCTTTCTCTTGTCTTACATCCCTGCCTGACATTCTACCCTCTACTCAAAATGTGCATCCTTTTAGAGGGCCTGATCTCATTTTAATATAAATAAAGTAATCTGATTAAATTTATTTAAAAGTCTTTAGGTATATTTAAATAGAACACTTATTTCAATAAAGATATACTTAATATTCTTGTGAGTGAAGAATTTTAGTTTTGCAATTTGCAGATTTTCTTTTATAAGCTCACCTTCCTGGAATCCTGATAGAGATTCAAGGACTCAATATTCCTTACTATACCATCTTCTGTCTGTATGGTGATCTAATAATCCAAAGAATTCTCTTTAAACACTTCCCTGCTACATTCAGTTTTCCTATCCCTTCTTACTTACTCTCAAAATATGTTTTCATTTAACAAACATATATTCTATCTCATCAGCCCCTTATTTGCTCCACAGTCCAGCGCTTCTGCTTCCTTTGCTTTAATCAGTGTTTCCTCTTGGGAGTTGAGGTGGATGGAATGGATAGAGCTGTTTGTCAGGCATTTTGGGCATAATACACAGGCACTTTGAGGCATGATTTGCTCTGCACATGAAAAGGAAGTAAGTTCTAACTATAGTCACATGGACACTGTTTGCTTTCTGGATTCATAAGATTTTCCAGGCTCATTTTTATGGTTTTGACAGGTTCCTAATAGTGTTTTGACCAAAGTACCCAGAACCTACCCTCTTGTGTGTCATATAATTATTAAAATAAGTAGCATTCACTAAAGGTATCCATAATATATGATGACAGTGTGTTAAATCTTTGCCTTCTTTTGCCAAGCTGACCGTTATGATATCATGAGTATTAATTAGACACAGTGACCTTTGTTTGGCATTTATTTCTGACCTATTTTTGTGTGTTGTATGTTGTAATCTGTAGCATGCTTTTATATCTATAAACTTGTGAATGCTTAAAAAAAAACAATGCTGATTTCCAACTTACCTAATTAATACAGTTATAAGAAGAGTTGACATGGAAATACAAGGAAACTGTTGGTGGGTCTCTTCGGCTTAAAATTTGGTATATAAAATATTTAGTGTGCATTCTGTTTTTTTCATAGATTTTTTTCAGCATTTTAATATGTCATTATATTGTCTGGCATCCATTGTATCTGACAGGAAGTCAGCTGTTAATAAGTATTATTGTTCTCTTGATGTCAGGGGGTCTGCAAACTATGGCCCACAGGCCTAATCTGGCCTACTGCGTGTTTTTATGTGGTCTGTATACTAAGAATGTTTTTTACATTTTTAAAAGGTTGGAAAATATCAAAAGAAGGTATTTGGTGACACATGAAAATTATATGAAATTCAAATGTAAAATTCTGTTGGACCATGACAATGCCCATTGAATGTGACAGCTTTTGTTCTACAGTGGCAGAGTTGAGTAGTTGCACCACAGACAACCTTACCTGAAATATTTACTATGTACTGTATGTTCCTTTATGGAATAAGTCTGTCAGTCCCTGATGTAAACGGTAATTCATTCCCTTTTTCTTGCCGCTTTAGAGATTTTCTCTTTGTCTTTCAACAGTTTGACTATGCTATAATGTGTCTAGGTGTGGATCTTTCTGTGTTACATTTTTTTTGGCCATGCCCTGCAGTTTGTGGGATCTTAGTTCCCTGACCAGGGATTGAACTTGCCCCCTCGGCAATGAATGCTGAGTCCTAACCACTGGACTGCTAGGGAATTCCCTTTTTGTGTTACTTTTACTTGGGGTTTGTTTGGCTTCCGGGGTCTGTAGATTAACATTTTTAATCAAATTTGGGAAGTTTTTGGCCATTATATTTTTTAATATTTTTGCTCCCCTTTCTCTCCTTCTCTTTTGGGACTCTCATTATACTTCATAATGTTTCACAGGTCTTGGAAGCAAAGTTCATCTTTTTTTTTCCCTCAAAAATTACTGTCAGACTTTTGACTTTTGATATTACAGGAGGTCAACAAATTCTGTCCTAATAAAGCTGGACAAAACAGTCAAAAACAACCATTTCAGTGCTCTGGGATTCAAAGGCACACAACAAACTGAGAAGCATTTATTTATTAAGCTACTGAACTTCAGGCAAGAATAGTGAGTTTGCAGTTCTGAGCTATATCCTTTTGCTATAATTATAACTGTGAGTATAACAGTTTCTGAGTCCTGTGAATCCTTTTAGCAAATCTCTGAAATCCGTTCTATCGTTGATGGACATTTGGGTTTACTGTGTTTGCCTATTACAAATACTGCTTTTGTGATATTTCTTGTATATGTCTTATCAGTTAAGGTGTAAACATTTTTTCTTGTTTCTTGTAATACATACTTAGGAGAAAAATTGGAGGGTTTTGTTCAATTTAGGTATATACTGCCAAAAGTTTTCCAGAGTGGTTGAATCAATTTACCCTCCAACAAGCCAGGCTCTACATCTTCACTCACAGTTGGTATTTCATTTTAGTCATTCTGATGGGTACAGTGTGGCCTTAATTTGCATCTTCCTAATGATCAATGAAGTTAACCCCCTTTATGTATATTTATTTGCCATGTGAATATCTGATCATATTTCTTTTCCCTCCTTGGATTGCCTTTTCACTCTCTTAATAATGTCTTTTTATGAACAGTAGTTCATAATCTTTACATAGTTCAGTTAACTGATGTTTTTCTTATGTTTGGTTGCTTTCTTAAAATCTTGCTAAAGAAACTTTCTTCTTCCCCAGAGCTTTATTGGTTTATTTTACACACACAGATCTACCATACATCTAGAAAAAAATCACTGTATTTTATAGTGGTCAAGATTCATTTTGGTTCATATATAGTTGAACCAGCATCATTTATTTAAAAAATCTTTCTTTCCCCACTGTATGTGTCAACTTTGTCATAAAGCAGGCAGCCATATTCATGTGGATTTGTTTCTAGGCTTTGTATTCTATTTGTGTATGTATCCTGTGTCGATACTATGCTGTGTTGATTTCCATAGCAATATCTTGATATCTTATATAACTTTCATAACTTGGTTCTTCTTTCTCAAGATTGCCTTGGCTATTGTAGGTCTTTTCTATATCCATATACATTTTGTAGTCAGCTCTTCAATATTCACAAAATATCTTGCTGGGAATTTTGATTGTGATTGCATTACTACAGATTAATTGAGGGAGAACTGACATCTTTACACTATTGAGTCTTCTAATCTACATGGTATATTCTCCTTTTATCCAGTCTTTAAAACTTTCTCTGAATAATGTTTTACATTTCTCAGTGCATGAATTTTTCACGAGATTTATTCCTAGGTATTTGGGTTTTGATGCTATAGTAAATAATGTAGTTTTAAAGGTTAATTTTCTAATTGTTGATGGTACATAAAACAATTTGTTTTTGTGTCCTGACCTTGTGTTTAGTAATTTTTCTAGATTCACTTATTAATCCTTATAGTTTATCTGTAGGTTTTATACACATTCATATCTTTTGTAAATAATGACAGTTTTTAACTCATTCCAATCCTTTTTATTTTTATTTCTTTTTCTTTCTTTGTTGTATTGATTATGACATCCAGTGTAAGGTTGAATAGAAGCAGTCATAGCGGGTGTCCTTATCTCATAAATGATTTGATATTCTAAAATTCACCACTAAGTATGATGTTTGCTGTAGATTGTTTTTATAGACACTTGTTATCAGAGAAAGGAAGTTCCCTTCTGTTTCTGTTTTGCTTATTGTTATAATGAATGGGTGTTAACTTTTATCAGATGAAGTTTCTGCATATAACCAGACAATTAGATTTTCCCCTTTATTCTGGTAATGTGGTCAGTTATATTGATTTTTGAATATTAAGCCACCCTTGTATTCTTGTAGTAAATTCCACTCAGTTATGAGAAATATATAATTTTAAAAACCATCACTGGATATGATTTACTAGTATTTTGTTCGTGTCTTTGTAATTATGGGCACAATAGAGATTGGAGTGTAATTTTCTTTTCTTGTAATGTCCTCATCATGTTTTAGTATTAAGGTTTTGTTGGCCTTATAAAAATTAATTTGGAAAGGGTCTCCTCATTCTCTGGGAAAGTTTGAGTGAGATTGCTGATATTTCTTCTTTAAATGTTTGGAAGAATTTGGTGAGGCTGAAGTTTTTTGTTCTTTTGTTTATTTTAGCAAAGATTTTTAATAACATTTCATTTTTTTAATGAGATGTGACTATTCAGATTATGTATATTTTCTAGTGTCTGTTTTGGTAAGTTCTGTTTTTCAAAGAATTTTTTCACTAAACATATAAGAGTCTAGTTTATTAGCAAAAAGTTCATAATATCTTCTTTCCTTTTTTTTTTTGCGGTACGTGGGCTTCTCACCGTTGTGGCCTCTCCCGTTGCGGAGCACAGGCTTCAGACGCTCAGGCTCAGCGGTCATGGCTCACGGACCCAGCCGCTCCGCGGCATGTGGGATCTTCCCAGACCAGGGCACGAACCCGTGTCCCCTGCATCGGCAGGTGGACTCAACCACTGCGTCACCAGGGAAGCCCCTACTTTTTTTTAAAATTGAGGTCTAATTGATGTATAACATTAGTTTCAGGTTTACAACATAATGATTTGATGTTTGTATATATTGCAGAATGATCACCACAGTAAATCTAGTCAACTTCCATCACCATACATAGTTATAAATTTTGTGTGTGATGAGAACTTAATTTTAAGATATACCTGCTTAGCACTTTTCAAATATGCAATACAGTATTATTAACTAAAATCAGCATGCTGTACACTACATCTCTATGACTTATTTGTTTAGGGTTTTTTTTGTCTTTTTTATTATTAATTTTTATCCGAGTATAGTTGATTTACAATGTTGCATTAGTTTCTGCTGCACAGCAAAGTGAATCAGCTCAATGTATACATATATCCCTTCTTTTTTGGATTTCCTTCCCATTTAGGTCACCACAGAGCACAGAGTAGAGTTCCCTGTGCTATACAGTAGGTTCTCACTAGTTATCCATTTTATACATAGTAGTGTATATATGTCAATCCCAAGCTCCCAGTTCATCCCCCCTCCCCCCTTGGTATCCATACATTTGTTCTCTACATCTGTTTCTGCTTTTCAATTAGGTCCATCTGTGCCATTTATCTAGATTCCACATATAAGCAATATCATACGATATTTGTCTTTCTCTTTCCGACTTACTTTACTCTGTATGACGGTCTCTAGGTCCATGACTTATGTGTTTTATAATTGGAAGTTTGTACCTTTTGACCCCCTTCATTAATTTGCCTACTCCCTGCCCCCTTGCCTCTGGCAGCCACAAATCTATGAGCTTGGTTTTTTGCTTTTGTTTTTTTAGATTCTACATATAGGTGAAATTATACAGTATTTGTCTTTCTCTGTCTGACTTATTTCACTTAGCATAATGCCCTCAAGTTCCTTCCATGTTGTCACCAAGATTCCATTCTTTTTTTTTTTTTTTTTTGGCGGTACGCGGGCCTCTCACTGTTGTGGCCTCTCCCGTTGCGGAGCATAGGCTCCAGACGCGCAGGCTCAGCGGCCATGGCTCACGGGCCTAGCCGCTCCGCGGCATGTGGGATCTTCCTGGACTGGGGCACGAACCCGTGTCCCCTGCATCAGCAGGCAGACTCTCAACCACTGCGCCACCAGGGAAGCCCTCCATTCTTTTTTTATAGCCGACTAATTAATGTTCATATATATGTGTGTATATATACACACATACATACACAGCACATCTTCTTCATCCATTGATGACCATTTCAGTTGCTTCCATATCTTGCCTACTGTAAATAATGACGTGATGAACACAGAGGTGCATAAATCTTTTCAAATTAGTGTTTTTGTTTTCTTCAGCTAAATACCCAGAAGTGGAACTCCTGGATCATATGGTAGTCCAATTTTTTGAGGAACCTCCATACTGTCCTCCAGTAGTTGCTGCACCAATTTACATTCTCACCAACAGTGCACAAGGGTTCCCCTTTTCCCACATCCTCGCCAGCACTTGTTATTTCTTGTCTTTTTGATAATAGCCATTCTAACAGGTGTTAGATGATATATCTCATTGTGGTTTTGATTTGCATTTCCCTGGTGATTAGTGATATTAAGCATCTTTCATGTACCTGTTGGCCATCAGTATGTCTTCTTTGGAAAAATGTCTGTTCAGATCTTCTGCCCATTTTTTAGTCACACTGTTCTGTTTTTTGCTATTGAGTTGTATGAGTTATTTATATATTTTGGATATTAACCTATTATAGGTACATGATTTGCACATATTTTCTCCTAGTTAGTAGGTTGCCTTTTCATTTTGTTGATGGTTTCCTTTGCTGTACGTAATCTTCATTCTTGTTATTAGTAATTTGTGTTTTTTCCCTTGGTTAATCTTATTGATAGTTTATCACTTTTACTAAGCTTTCAAAGAAGTTATTTTTGGCTTTGTTGATTTCCATTATTGAATGTTTGGATTTTATTTCATCGATTTCTCTTTTTTATTTTATTTATTTATTTATTTATTTTGGCAGTACACGGCCCTCTCACTGTTGTGGCCTTTCCCGTTGCGGAGCACAGGCGCTGGACGCGCAGGCTCAGCGGCCATGGCTTACGGGCCCAGCCACTCCACGGCATGTGGGATCTTCCTGGACCGGGGCACGAACCCATGTCCCCTGCATCGGCAGGTGGACTCTCAACCATTGCGCCACCAGGGAAGCCCCTGATTTCTCTTTTTTAAAACATTACCTCATTTCCTTATTTCTTTGGGTTGGATTTGCTGTTCTTTTCCTAGCTTCTTCATAAAGAAGCTTAGAACATTGATTTCAGCCCTTTTTTGGTTTTCAGTTACATGTATTTAAAACTAAATTCCTTTCAAGCATTAATATTGATATACATATAACTCATGAGGTTTAATTTATATCTTTATTATCATTTTGTTCATTCTTTTTTCTAATATTTCTTATAACTTCTTTGAATCACGGATTATTGGAAGTGTATTTTCTAATTTCTAAACATTTGGGATTTTTCTAGCTTGCGTTATTAGAGAACATATTGTGATGAATTGTTTCGGTTCTTTGAAATTTGTTGAAGTTTGCTTTATATTCTAGTATATGGTTAATTCTGATAAATGTTCCATGTGATCTAAAGAGAGCAAGTATTTTGTGGTTGGAATAGTGTTTTAAGTGTTAACTATTTTGAGTTAATTATGTTTGATGCCTTTTATATAATCACTGAAGTTTTTGTCTACCTGTTCTGCCATATGTTGAGAGAGATGTGTTTCTCTTCTACCTCCATTATTGTTGTGCAGCTAAATTATATATTTTTTAAACAATATAATACATTGTTATATTTTATACAGTCAGTATTCAGTTAGATTTACCCTATTATATTTCCATTCTGGTGCTCTTCTTCCTCTTTCTATATTATCTTCTAATCAATTCTTGAAGACTTTCCTTACTTGTTTTGCTTTGTTTGGTGCTGGTCCTTGTGTAACACATTGTTTTTAATGCATGTGGCATCCTCTTGAAACTTTTGGAGGACACTTATACTTATTTTAAAGCTTTCTTCTGTTTCCTACCATGATTTGGTTATTTGGCAGTGAGGTAGATTATCTTTTCCTTTCTATGTTCTTTTTTGTGCCTTCCAGTGTTTTTTTTCAACTTCTTTTGTTGAATTTTATACATATTTATATTTACAGATGAGGGGGTAGGTCAGGGATTGTGAAAACAAATGTCTTCTGGGGCTATGCAAGTGTAGTAAACGTGAGAAGTGGGGGTAAGAATGGGTTGGTGTTATCGGTGGAATACATGCTGTTTCTACTGCAGCAGCCACTATCTACTTAGCCAGTCGATGACATGGCAGTTCAGGCCCCATGTTTTGAAATCTTCTGACTTCCTATGAAGTACTAGAAAACCATATGGAGTTTGGTGAAATTTCCTGAAATCTACACATGACAGCCAGCTCACTTTGGAAAATATGAGTCAGAAAGCATATCATTTTACCAATTTGCCACCCATGTTCTAGACACCTCAGGTAGCTTATAGAGTGTCATTCTCCAGCCCAGGTGGAAATCCCTGTTCTGTAGTACCGAATACAAGCACTGCTTGTAGGAGTTCTGGAAGTCTGGGTGCTCTGGGATTTCCTCTGCAGTGCTGAAGTAGTTTCTCAAGTGATTGTAAGGCTTTGTGGCACTCTTGGCAGCCATAAGTGACCTGGGAAACTAAGTTTTGAATCCCACCCCCATTCAATTCTGCACGTATCCCACTTACAAGCCCCACTTCAGAGAACTATGCTTGTGATTGTTATCTTGGGGACAAATATAGAGGTCAGCAGCTTTGAGAGCAAGATAGCAGGGGCTTATTTTGTAACCTTTTAATGACCTATTCAGTTATGGATGTTCTTCCTCCTCCTCCAGTTCTGTTTTTTTGTTTTTTCCTTGGATTCTGAAAAATTTACTTCAAAGATCTTTTTCACCTTAACATGTGACTATTTTCTTCAACTCGTTTAGGGTTCATTTTCAGCGTTTTCCTATCTGCTCTGTATCATCCAGAAGTGTTTCACTATTCTTCCAAGTAAATAGTGAATGCTATAAATTGATTTCATATTTTTTCTGTCATATCAGTGATACTTTAGGTAGAAGTGGAGAAGAGCAGCTGTATATGTGTGTATGTTTGAATGTAATATATATACACACACAGATATTTATTAGCTTCATTGTACTGGAAGTCAATTCAGTTCTCTGAAGTTTCTAAATTTCTTTTTTAAGTGATAAGCAAATGCCATTGTATTTTATGTTTACTGTATTCCTTCTCAAGAAAAAAGATAATATCTTTCTTGAAGTTTTTAGTATAGAAAGATATTTAAAATGAAAGCTTTGATCTTATCTGAGATATTTAATATACTTTTTATCATTAGGTTTACTTTATTATGGTAACAGTTATTGTCTTTTGTAGTAAAATTATATACTTTATTTTAATTTTTTTGAATTTATCATAAGTTTGGAACGTTGCTGTTTTCAGCTGCTTTATTTTGTGAAGGTTTAGTCCTTAGCTTTGTAAAAAAAAATTTATTGACTTGTTTTGTTTTACGTACTTGTTTAATAAAACTTTACTATTTCTTTTTTTTTAAATAGGAAAAAGTAGGAAAGTTTTAAAAAGCACAGATTGAAAATTTTTAGAGGAACTTCCTGCATCATGGCTCTATTACCCAGAAACAGTCTCTCGTACTGCCAGAAATTCCATTAGATCTTTATTTTAATGTGCAGTTCAGTAAATCCAAGTTCTGTCATTCATACATGGATATGGTTTTGCCAAATTAAAGAAGTTATCTCTTATTCCTAGATTGCATCACCTGCATAAGTGAATGCATGTTTGGGTCATGTTGAGTGTAGAATTGTTTTAGGGGAGGTCAGAGGTCTGGAGGGTGAGGACGAAGCAGGGAGCAGCAGAGGAGAAGCATTGCTGCCCCTTTGACAGAATGAAGACAGCTCTGAAGTTATTGGTGTAGTGTTCACCAGCACTACCCCAACCCTATTGTTTCCCACTGGCAAAAACTGTGAAGAAATCCATGGGCAAAGGGGAGTTAGAAAAATATCTGTAATCTCTCAGCCTTGGTCTGACAGAGTATAATAGGGAAAAAGTGGGGCTAAGACAATGGATAAATAACTGGCACACCCAGGATCAGAGAAACTTTATTTAAAATATACTGACTCTGGTGTTTTGCTATTGTACCATATTTCGGTGGTGCATATGACAAATTATTAAACAGTTCTAATATTGATTTGTATTCCTTTTTCTTTAAAGAAAATTTCTGTATCTCTGTATCCTGTGAAATTTGTTATTTAAGGAAGATTTTTCTGAAAACTTTGATGATTTTCTGCTTGAGATATTTGGTGTCCTTCATTTACTTTTCTGTTTTTTCAGTACAGGAAGTAGAGTTCAAATGCCACTAGCTTAGATGACACATTTTTTCTAAACCTTAAAAATTATGTGTTAGGAGATAGATTGGAAGTAATTTTTCTATGGATACATTTTAATTTCATTTTTTGAAGAACCTGTGGAGATAAACTGTCTAAAGTTAGAATACAGTTGCTCTATCCTGCCCCCCTTTTTTATAATTCATAGGACTTCAGGTGCATAGAATTAGATTAATCATAACTCTTTTTTCATGATACATAGATTTCATTGTTTCACTCATGGAATGAAACATTCATCCCCCCTTATTTTATGTTTTATCCTTCTTTGTTTTTAAAATTTATTTCTATAACATATTTTTTAAGGATGTTTGGAACACCTGTGAACCCATGCTTAACCCAACAACAATTTATTTCTATCTGTGTCCTCTTTGCCTACTCTTTCCCTGCCTCCCCCACAAAGACAACCACAATTCTGAATTTATTTATTTATCATTTACTTGATTATTTTCTAGTTCTAGCTCACATTATTGTATGTATACACACACAAAGATATATCTATGTTATTTAATTCTGACTATTTTTGAACTTCTAAAAAAGAGTATATAACATGTATAATGTTCTGTTGTCTTCTGGGACTTCAAGCTTTTTTTTCTATTATGTACTTTTAACACAAGTTATTTTTCTGTTCTCCTGGTAGTGAACATTTGTTTCCAGTTGTTCCATTGTCTATACAGTGCTGCTATAAACATTCTTGTACATGTCCTGGCGTTCACATGCTTGATTTTCTTTGGTGGTTAAACACTGCTGGATCATAGGTATTCAAAAGTTCAGTTTAACCAGATTTTGCTAAATTGTTTTGCAAAGTGATTATACTAATTTAGATTTCTACCAGCAATGTATAAGAGATCCTGTGGTTCCAAATGCTGTGGTTCAGTTTCTGTCTAAAATTTGGTTTTAGAGTGGTGTACTTTTTGCCTTTTAACTGGTGTATTAAGTCTACGTGAATTCAGTTACCTCATTATTTTGTTCTGTGTACCACAGTTCTCAATTGTCATTTTATTCCTTTTTGCCTTCTTTTGCATTGAATAGTTAGGTTAATTTTTCTCCTATTATATTAGAAGTATTCTACTCTATTCCTGTCATTTTTGGTTACCATGGCATTACATGCAAACTTATCAAAGTCTAATAATATCTTTACTCTCATCTAGGATAATATTAGCATAAATGAGGTAAATGAATTTAACGCTTTATAGTCATTTACCTCATTTATGCTAATATTATTAAGTATTTTAATTCTGTATAATTGAAAATAAAACCTATAAGACCCATTATTTTTGTTTTGTAGCATCCCTGTTCATTTATATTTACCATTTTCTTTGCTCTTTATTCTGTTTTGCATCTTGAACCTTAATTACATCTGGATTATTTTCCTTCTCCTGGAAGTATATTTTTTATATTTTATTAATTGGGGTCTATAAGTTAGTAAACTCATTACTGTAAGTTAGTAACCTAGTTTTTGCTAGGTCAAAAATGTTATATTTGCCTTTGTCCTCAAAGGACATTTTAACTGGGTATAGAATTTTAGATTGGCATTTGTTTTGTTTTTCTCATTATATTGATGATAGAATAGCATGCTCCTTGTCTGGGTTCAGTTGTTACAATTATGAAACAGTCTAACTGTTGTTCTTTTGAAAGCAATCTGTATTTCTCTGGCTGTTTATAGGTATTTTTCTTTGGTTCTCTATAATTTTAATTGTGAATGTGGATTTCTTTTTATACTGCTTAAAAGTTGTTAGGCTGCTTTAATCTCTGCATTGATGTCTGTCATTGGTTCTAGTACATTCTCAGCCATTGGCTCCTGAAATATTGTCTCTGCCTCATTCTCATTACTGGACAAGTTTAATTGTCAGACTTTCTTACTGGACCCTCTGTGTTTCTTACTTTTTCTCTTATATTCTGTCTTTTTGTCTCTCTATGCTGCATTCTGGATGACTTCTTTTGACCAACTTTTCGGTTCAGTTATTCTCTTTAAGCTGTGCCTAATCTTGTTAAACATATCCATTGAGTTTCTAATTTAAAGTTAATGCATTTTTTCTCTTCTAGGATTTCTTTTTGTTCTTTTAATCTGCTACAAAGTTTCAAGCTTGTTTTATATATCTTGCAACAAAGTAATAAACATGCTAATTTTAAAGTCTGTTGAGTAATCCCAAAATGTGAGGTCTTTGAGAGTCTGTTTCTGTTTTGTAGTTTTGTTTGCTTGTTGCTGTTCATGATGTCTTATTTACTTTTGTATCTGATTACCTTTGATTATGTGCTTGTCATTATATTTGAAAAATACACATACGGTTGATTTGAAGCCGAGGTGATGACCTTTTCAGAAATGATTTTAGATATTTTTCTTCCTAGACATCTGGAGGTGCTACCAGTCTGGATCACTGTAATCCAAATTTAAAGGTTTGAGGTTTCCTGGACTTCGTAGGTGACATGAAGCTGGGCTGCAGGTTCATACCTGAGTTTGTATAGCTGCTTGTAGTACATACTTAAAATTGTAGGTGGTTGAGGGGGTAGCCAATTTAACAGTTTATTTTTGCTACAAATGCTTTTGTAGCAAAAGCAGCTGAATGTTGGGCATAACCTTTTTAGGTTACTGCTTTATTTAGATTTCTGCCTCACTATCTTGTTACCTTTTCATTAGTCATTGTTACCTAAATTTTTTTCATTCCAGGGTTTATTTTGTTTACCTAGTCTGCCATTAACAGAGGCAGAAATCATTTCCTTTAATTTGCTTTTGAATTTTTCTTGATGTTTGTTTGCTTTTTGTAGGTTCTGCATGAAACATTTCCTCAACACACATTCCTCATGAATGGTCTCATTCAAGGTGTAAAGGTAAGAACAATTTCTGTGTGGTTCACAGTGAACCAAAGCCAGGAACCCTTAGTAGTTTAACTCTGGAAGTTTAAACGGAACATAGGGAAATGGTTACCATTAGTAAATTCTATAAATCAAAATTTTAGCTGGATTATCAAAGTCAAAATAAAATATAACCCAAATCCATAAGACACTGGTAAGAACAGTACTTTATTTTTATTAGCATGTACAGAGCAGTATATGAAGGGTATAATTATGTGAACTTTTTTGTTTGTTTGTTTGTTTTTGTTTTTGTTTTTGCGGTACGCGGGCCTCTCACTGCTGTGGCCTCTCCCGTTGTGGAGCACAGGCTCCGGACGCGCAGGCTCAGCGGCCATGGCTCACGGGCCCAGCTGCTCCATGGCATGTGGGATCTTCCCGGACCGGGGCACGAACCCGTGTCCCCTGCATCAGCAGGCGGACTCTCAACCACTGCGCCATCAGGGAAGCCCTATGTGAACTTTTAATTGCTGTATCAACCGAATAAAATGGGCAAGTATTAATATCTTCTTTTGAGATAGACTTTGAGATTGAAGAAGAGGAGCAATCAGGATTTAGTTGTATATATAGTCTTTCGGCAAGGCTGGTGTTCTAGCCATAACTTTCTGAGCTCTCAACTACTTGACTTAATTAGGCTTAATTCATTGTTTAAATTTAAAGTGATATTTGTCAGAAAAGCTTATAAATAAGGGTTAAAATATGATGTTATGTTCCGGTCGCAATTTGTAGTAAAGTATATGGGTATAGCATGTAATTTGTCCTTTTCAACTTAGATAGTATCAACCTACTTAATTTTACTTTGTGCTGAACAGCACACTTAAAATTATACCCTAGTAATTTGCTGAATTCATAGCTTTGAGCAGCATTAATTGTCATTAATACTATTTATTCTCTGCCTAGTAATTTGCTGAATTCATAGCTTTGAGCAGCATTAATTTCATTAATACTATTTATTCTCTGCCTATTTTCAAAAAGCATTTTGAGAATGCTTACAATAATCACATAAGTAAACCAGGGCAACTTAAACAAAGTAAAACAAGAACTTTTTAATACTCATTGAGCGGAGGAATATTATCAAGAATCTGATGTGTGTTCATTTAAGCACCAGTTTGTGAGCAGTTTTTAACTACATGATAAAAAGAAAAACTAAATAAATGAGAGAGGGCATTGATTAAAAATACAACATAAGCTTATCCTTACAGTAGATTCTTGTGGAAGTTACCATGAATCTTTTTCTTTTGTCTTGTGGAGCTAATAAAATGTGTTTTAGTCTGGTTCTGCTAAATAAAACCAGTTAGGTCTGCACCCTAAAGTCAAGTGGCATGCTTATTACACTTTCACTTAGAGACATCCACAATATTATTCTAAAAAACCATAGAACAAAAAGTATTTGATTCAAGGGTGTGGACAAGAATTTATTTAACCTTCAATGACTATTGAACTTCAATTTATTGAACTTAAGTAAGGAGTTATATACTTTAATAATTGGCTATTGTTTCTGGGGTGGGGATATAATAAGAGAACCCAACAGCAAAGCACAGCTCTATTAAGATATCCTAATATGGATATGCGCACAGTGGCATGAATATGGCTTTGGATTGCTTTAACATTAAATCTCTGTCTACATCTTATTAACTGTTACCTTAGTCATATAATTTAATCTCCCCTTCATTATGAAGTAATGAGAAAAACAAAAAAAACCTCTAGTAGGGTGATTATGAGGATTAAATGAGCTAGTAGATGTAAAGCTATTAGCATAGTACATTCATTCATGTGCTAAATACTCAGTAAATTTTGCAAAGAAGAGTACATAAAAAGCAAAAACTATTAGAAGGAAATCTTGGTGACCATTTTTCTTACCAGTTTGGGGAAAGATTTTCTTTTTTTAGAAAAAGAATTCATAAAGGAAAAAATTGAGTCATTTACATCAATATTTTAACTTTAGTAAGTCAAAGCCACCATCATCAAACTGAAAATACAAATGACAAAATGTTATTGGTAATAGAAGGAGGAATACATAAAAGCACTCACAAAGTAAAACCATAGGAAAATGACTGATGTCCCAGAAGGGCAAAGAAGGGTGTAACTTGGCAGTTTACAAAAGATGTCAGTGTGAAAATAAGTTTATCACTAATAAGCAGTAAGTCCCAAATTAAATGAGATAATATTTTTACATACTGGAAGAAATTTTAAACTGACAAGAACTACTTCAGTTTGTGGTAAATTGGGTCCCCGTGGACTGTTGATGACAGGATAAATATAGCTCTTCTGTAAGGCAGTATTTTAAGAGTTAAAAATATTCACATATTTTAACAAAGTAATTCCATTTC
Organism: Globicephala melas; assembly: GCF_963455315.2. Lineage (NCBI taxonomy): Eukaryota > Metazoa > Chordata > Mammalia > Artiodactyla > Delphinidae > Globicephala > Globicephala melas. The sequence continues at coordinate 28,971 of NW_027207727.1, forward strand.
TAGAAAGTTGTTCTTATCAAATAGAGTTATTCAGAGGTTCAGGTAAAGGGCTATTTGTAATAGTAAACATAGAAACTTTTTAAATGCCTTAAAATTAAAAGAATAAATATGTTGTGGGGGCTTCCCTGGTGGTGCAGTGGTTGAGAGTCCGCCTGCCGATGCAGGGGACACGGGTTTGTGCCCTGGTCCGGGAAGATCCCACATGCCGCAGAGCGGCTGGGCCCATGATCCATGGCTGCTGAGCCTGCGCGTCCGGAGCCTGTGCTCCGCAATGGGAGAGGCCACAACAGTGAGAGGCCCACGTACCGCAAAAACAAAAACAAAAAAAAAGTTGTGGTATAGCCATATAATGTAATACAGGCATATAAAGAACATGTTTTTGAAGAACACCATGTAATGTGTGAAACAAAAAGAATATACAACTATACAGTATGGTTTCAAGTGTGTTTTGACCAAAATAAATGTAAATAAGCAGGGGGAAAAAATGATTTCAAACCTGAAATTTGAAAGTATGTGGATTTATGGATGATTTTTAATTTTCTTCTTTATGTATTTTGTTTATCTTTGTAGATTTTCTACAGTTAACTTTTACTTTTTAAGTTTACTGTCATAATGCATGGAAGAGAAGGTTTAGATTTGGGGTGAGCATCAATTAAGGATGCAAGAGTAACCAGTTCTGTTTTGTGAATTCTCCAGTTTTAGTTTTGGAGTTGTTTGTTTGTTTTTGTTTTTGGTTATTTCAGCAGCTTTATTGAGATATAATTCACCTATCATGCAAGTCACCCACTTAAAATGTACATTCAGTGGTTTTTAATGTATTCACAAAGTTGTGCAGCCATCAGCACACAATTTTAGAACATTTTCATTGCCCCTGAAAGAAATCCTGTACTGATTAGTAGTCATTTCTCATTTCCCCTTAACCTCTTCAGTGTTAAGCAAGCACAAGTCTACCTTCTGTCTCTATAGATTTGTCTCTTCTGAACATTTCATGTAAATAGAGTCATACAGTATGTTCTTTTGTGACTGGCTTCCCTCACTTATAATGTTTTCAAGGTTCACCTGTGTTGTAGCACATAGTAGTACTTCATTCTTTTTATGGCCAAATAATATTTTACTGTATGGATATACCACAGTTTATCCATTTATCAGTTGATAGACATTTGGGGTTGTTTCTAGTTTTTTGTTTGTTTGTTTTTGCGGTATGCGGGCCTCTCACTGCTGTGGCCTCTCCCGTTGCGGAGCACAGGCTCCGGACGCACAGGCTCAGCGGCCATGGCTTACGGGCCCAGCCACTCCGTGGCATGTGGGATCTTCCCAGACCGGGGCACGAACCTGTGTCCCCTGCATCGGCAGGTGGACTCTCAACCACTGCGCCACCAGGGAAGTCCTGTTTCTAGTTTTTGATTATTGTGACTAATGCTGCTGTGAACATTTGTGTACAGGTTTTCATGTGGACATATGTTTTCACTTCATCCTAGGTACATGCTTAGGAGTAGAAATGCTGGGTTATATGGTAACTTGAGTTTTTTTTAAATTATGTTTTGAAATTAACTTCTTTCTTAACCCTGTTTCTGGCAAGTAATATATGTTCCTCATCTCCTAGACTTCTGACAGATGGGTGGCTGAAGCCATGGACAACAATTTCTTTTATCTCTACACTTACTCCCTTGGTGGTATCGTCAGACTTACTCACTTTCAACTCTCAAATAAATATCTTCCTCGACCTTGGGCCAGAACTTCAGACTTGTCTATCCAGTTGCCTAATTGACATCTCTATTTCCTTGCCTAATAAGTATCTCAAAGTTAACAGCTCCAAAACTAAGATCCTGGTCTTCCCCTCCAGCCTGACCAACCCACAAGTCTTCCTCATATCAGTTACTGGTCATGCCATTCTTGCTCATGCCAAAATTCCTGGAATCAGTCTTCTTTCTCTTCCATATCCCAAACCCAATCCATCAGCAAGTTCTGTGATTCTACCTTCAAAATAGAACTATAATCAAAACAGTACCTGGTCTCCTTTCAGTAGAGATCATGATAAAATATAAGCCAGTTTGTGGCACTCTTCTTAATCAACCCCACCCACAGCCTGTTTTCTCCTTTGGTGTCATCCCTGTTCTTTCCTCCACTTCCTGCTGACCTTGCGCAGCCACAGCTTCCTCAGCCAGTGCTTGCCTGAGGGCTTTGCAGGTACTGTTTTTTCTGCTTGCTTTTCCCAGATTTTGGCAGGCTTCACTCCTTAACCCCTCAGCTCTTCACCCAGATGTCATTTTTCAGTGAAGCCTTCAATGACTACCATCTTGAATAATGTGTCCAGTTCTCATCACTCCCAATCCCCCTTCTTTGCTTTTTCTTCAAAGCATTATCTTACCTCTGACATGCTGTATATTTTGCTTTATCTTAATCTTGTTATTATGTGTTCTCATCACCCCTCCTCTTTTAGACTGGAAGTTTCTTAAAGACATGAATTTTTGTCCACTTTGCTCATTGCTGTCCCCAGCACCTAGAACAGTTCTTGGCACATGGTAGGCACTAAGTAAATACTGTTGAAATAACATTTCTTTCCAGTCTTTTTCTATGCATTTTTATATAGTCAAGATCCAGCTTACTCAGAGACTTTAACTGTGTATCTTTTTTTTCTTGTATCAGCGGTAACTAATTATATCATAGTAATTTCCCCATAACATTAAAACTACATAAAATACAGGCAGCCCCCTCTTGCATGTTCCAATATGCACAAATTTCAGTTACCACAGTTCGGTTATATAACATGAGTCTCCCAATTCAGCACGATGCAGAATTCCGTTACCTGGTGTATTAACTGAGAAGCTGCATGAAATACAAACTGCTGCTAACTCCTCAGTCCACAAAACACTACATAAATAACAGATGCACATCATAACCAGTCACGCATTTCAAAGTGTTGGTGACCAGTCACTGTGCATCTTAGTTCATGCACGTACAGCAAAACATGCCATTGTGTTGCCTCCTTGATCCAGTGAGAAACCCACATGACAGTTTACAAAAATGGATCATTGAAAGAAGGAATTGGCCAACAAGGATGAGAATGCAATAAAGAAATAAATAATGATAATGCTGGAAGTGGGATTCATATAGAACCTCAGAGGAATTATAGAAGAACCAGCTGGTTGGAGAGACTCTAGATGTGTAGCCAAAGGAACTTAGTGAAGATAAATTTATCAGCATAAATGAGGAAAATGGTTGTGATGAAAAGGATAAAGATGTCCCAGAGGAAGTGATGCCAGCAAAAAGCTTGGACTTATATACACTACCAAACGTAAAATAGCTAGCTAGTGGGAAGCAGCCACATAGCACAGGGAGATCAGCTTGGTGCTTTGTGACCACCTGGAGGGGTGGGATAGGGAGGGTGGGAGGGAGGGAGACGCGGGAGGGAAGAGATATGGGGCCATATGTATATGTATAACTGATGCACTTTGTTATAAAGCAGAAGCTAACACACTATTGTAAAGCAAGTATACTCCAATAAAGATGTTTAAAAAAAAAAAAGAGCTCTCAGAGATGATATTGCATGACACTGAAAGCACAAAGGATAAATGTTGGAAGCTGATCCAAACTTAAAAAGGCGTGTGACAGTTTTCCAAAGCAAAGAAGATACTGTGCATCATACATTATATGCCTTACAAAGAAGACAAGCACTGTTCAAATGACTCTTGATAAGTTTTTTACAAAGAAATAAAACACTTTAATTCTTTAAATTACAGTGTACTAAATACATACTATTGATAGTTTTACTATTTTTTTCATTTCACTAAATATGTATAACTGATAGTAAAAGTTTTCAGTGTTCTGACAAAAATTTCTAAATGTCGTAGAATAAATCAGTTTTTCCCATTGATTAAAATCACTTTACATGGTTTCAGCTTGCACATTTTTTTTCAGTCCTGTACTACCATGCAAAGCAAAAACTGCCTGTATTTGAAGTGGTTATACGTATACTATTCTATTGTATGAATATGCTATAATTTATCCATTTCCTTGTATAAGTGGTTTCTAATTTCAAACTACTGAAGATAATTCTGTAACAAATTATTTTTTATTTTTATTTTTTTGCGGTATGCGGGCCTCTCACTGTTGTAGCCTCTCCCGTTGTGGAGCACAGGCTCTGGACACGCAGACTCTGCGGCCATGGCTCACGGGCCCAGCTGCTCCGCGGCATGTGGGATCTTCCCGGACCGGGGCACGAACCCGTGTCCCCTGCATTGGCAGGCGGACTCTCAACCACTGCGCCACCAGGGAAGCCCCTGTAACAAATTTTTTTAAATAAATCTTTACATTTTTTATTGTTTCCCAAAAAATTAGAGTTGTAAAGGTATAACTAGTGGGTAGAAAAGTTTGGGCATTTTAAAAGATCTTGAATATATAGTACCACATTATCTCCTAGAGCAGTTGTGCCATTTCACACGTCCATCAACAGTGTATCTGTTTCACCATGCTCTAATACAAGTATTACTTTTCAGATCTTCACTAATCTGATAAGCTTGAAAATGATGTCTCAATGTAATTTTATTTCTTTGATTTCAAGTGAGGTTGGGTATTTTTACATTATTTGCTGGCTACTTTTATGAAGTGCCTTCAAGTTCTTTGTTTATTGTTTATTTTTCTAATGAGGATTGTTCAGTTCTTTATTTTTAAATGATGTACTTCATTTTATGATAATCCCCTCATTTTAATGATTATTAGTTTAAGTACCTGTTCATCTTAACAATTATAAAGGGAAAAACTCACACTTGATCCCTCTTCTCAGATTTTGAAAGTCCTATTCTCCAAACATTTTTCAATAGCAGTTTTTATTTTTATGGAATTGAAACATATGGTAGACATTGTTATGTGACTAGCAATAAGAAGTTTTGTTAGCGTTCTCCAGAGAAATAAGACCAATAGAATATATATAAAGAGGGTTATTTTAAGGAATTGGCTCACATGATTGTGAGGCTGGCAAGTCTGATATATGTACGGCAGGTTGGCAGGCTGGAAACTCAAGCAGGAGTTAATGCTACAGTCCTGAGGCAGAATTCTTTCTTCTACTGGAAACCTCAGATTTTGCTCTTAAGCCCTTCAGCTGATTAAACAAGACTTTCATATTATTGAGGGTAATACCCTTTACTTTAAAGCCAACTGATTGTAGATGTTAGACCACATCTACAAAATACTGTCACAGCAACACCCACACTAGTATTTGATTAAATAACTCGGTACTATAGCCTAGCCAAACTGACACACAAAATTAACCACTAAAGTATTATAGTTTTGGCTACACTTCATTGGAAGTATAACCAGACTGAGATGCTGTGGTTTGACTTAGTAGATGAAGTCTAGGTATTACTGCTGGTTAACATGAGCAGATAGAGTGACTGTAATCATTTTTTCATGAAGACCAGCTGGTCTGATTGCCCAATGTCTACCTTGAAACTTCTTGAAGCTTCCTTCTTTAGCATGTTTTATATTTAATACAAAACTAGATATCTTCATCAGTGTCCCAAACTAAAACTAAGTGGGCCAGATGCCCAGGGTTGATTTACACCTGGATCAATTGATATGAAGAAGATGCCTCTGTAGCATGCAGCTTTAATCTTGTCTAGCTTTGACTTCACAGCAAGGGGTGGGAAAGGCAAAAAAGTAGAAGACCCAGCAGTCCATCCCAGGGCTTGGCCACAGAAGTTCACATGCATTGCTTCTTAGTCTAGACTTGATGGTCAAGTCTGATCAAGGAGATGGCCATGTAGATCTACCAGGACACTCATCCGGGGACATTTAATATGTCAAGAGTTTCTCTAATCCTGGGAATTGCTGCTGAGCTGTCTCATCCTGCTATTTAATGAATTAAATTATGAAGCAGCGCATAGCATAAGCACACAGAGAAACTGTTGGCTGATGTTTCTAAGAATTAAAAATAAAAAACAAGATACCTTTAAAGTCCTCTTATAGCTACTCTTTAGGATTACTAAGTACCGAAGTGCTTTGCGCGCACACACACACACACACACACACACACACACACACAGTAATTCTTGCTTTCTTAATTTGGACAGGAACTTGTCCTTTTAATATCCTTTTAATTATCTGTAAATAAAATTGTTAAAACAACCTACTTGAGAGAGATGACTTCATAAATTTTAAATAGTTTTTTATAACAAGCTGCTAATTTATCCATTTATTAAAACATGTTTAAGAGAATTCACAAGTAGATAAGTCTAGTACTTTATATGCTTCAGGATAGAGCCACTAAAATGTCAGTAAAAAAAAAAAGTGTAATAATTGGTTTGAATTATGGGCTTATGGGTTAGTCTCAGGTCCTAGAGCCACCTCACACCTGAGCTGAATCCCTCTTCTACTGCTTATGAGCCGTGAGCCTTAGGCTACTTACCCTAATAGTACCCATCTCAGAAGGTAAGACATTTGTGTGAAAGGCATAGAACAGTTTGGCATATAGGAATGCTAGCTGTTATTCTTTCTTGTAATCAATTTGAAGTAATGGCCCTACTACTTCTAAGATTAAGGGAAAGCCTGTGACAGTCTGTTTCTTTATATTTTAATTAAATTTAATTGCACTTTCATATGCTTTTCTTTCTGCTTTCAGTGGATCTTCCCTACATCCATCCCCTTTTCTCCCCTTATCAAAAGAAAACACTCCAGCCCTCTTGCCCATATTGTTCTTTCCTTGAAGTCTCAGGATTACCAGCTGTTCTTAGACCTTCATGCTTCACAAATTCCCTTTCCCGGACTTCAGTTGAACTAAAGTCATTTTGTGGATCATATTTCTCATTTGCCCTGTTAAACTGATTGTTATGCACCCTGGGAAGGGAAGCTGTGTACTGTACAGGGTCTTACTGGGTCCTAGGTCTGAAAGGTGACCCCTGTTTTAGTACAGTTATTTTATGTGAAAGGATTTGCATTTGTCAGTTATGTAAATAAAAACCACAATTCCATTAGTGTGAAATTTTCTCTTTGATGTCCTTTTAAGAAGTGAAAGAAATGAAAGTCATTATTAGTAAAATACTGCATGAAAAATCAAAGTGAATGAATATAATTTTGGGATAAACTATGTCTATATGTTGCAGGTTCCTTGCGGCTTATAAAGGATACTTATAAAAGGATACTTGTTATAAGATGCGAACTTTTTCATGGAAAAATGAAAATTTTCAGAAGTAGTTAAATAACTGTACTTTATTCTTCATTGGTGGTACCATTGCCCCCTCAAACTCAGTTGTAAAGTTAATTAAAATATTTGAAGGAAAAAAAATTTTAGTTTTAAAACTTGTTAAGGGTTTTGACCTAATTATTTTAGTCAAATGTTTGCCAACTGCATATGTTAAGGAAAACTTATGCTTAAAACTTTTATGATGGCTATATAAAGTATAAAATTCATGTACTTTTGCTTCAGATGAGTTGTATTTGCTATTCTTTGTATGCTCTAAAAAGTTTATTGGATAATTGTATTTAATTGAACAATAAGCTTTAATTGCTGTTTTGTCAAATTAGAGCCTGTAAGGCCATGTCAGAATTACTGGCCAATTAATTATGCCACCTTAAAAACCTGTTGGACTGGGAAGCTAATTTACAAAAGTGACGTATTAACTGTTGGTTAATTTTGCCATCCACACCTAGGCTCCTACACACCATGTTTTATCCAGTATTCGTTGGGCCACGATAGCATGGCTTAGTACATTCAGTCCTCATTTTTCCCGGATTTCATATTTGCAGATCTGCCTACTCGCTAAATTTATTTGTAACCCCCAAATCAATACGGTGCTTCCATGTTCATTTATGTATGGCATAAGGAGGGAATTTGAGTTGCCCAACTGCGAGTTTCCAGCTGAGGTTGAACAAGGGGACATTCTCTCTTCTTGTTTCAGGTCTCATACTATAAACATGTTCTTTTTGCAGTCCATGTAATGCCATATATTTTGCATTTTTGTTCCTTTTGTTGACAATTTCTCTGTTTAAAATGGCCCCAAGTGTAGTGCCAAAGTGTTGTCAAGTATTTCTAAATGCAGGAGGGCCTTGATGTACCTTATGGAGAAAATACTGTGTTAGATAAGCCTCATTCAGACATGAGTCATAGGGCTGTCAGCTGAAACTTCATTGTTAATAAATCAACAATATACATATTAAATAAGGCATCTTTAAACAGAAACACACATTAATCAATGTTATGTATTGATCAGTTAATGAAACTATGTGACCAGAGGCTTGCAAGAACCCAACCTTGTGTTTCCTCTATCAACAATGGTTCCATGTTCTCTAATTCTGTGAATAATGAGAATCAACTGTATTTGTGTTAAAGGCTAGGGCCTTGATGTCAGTCTCGTTTTAATTTTTAAACATTTTGTTCTCATTTGCAAATTATGCTCTGCATCTTTAGGACTGATGAAGTACTTGCCTAATCAAGGTACCGATATCCTTCTTAATCTACTGTTGTAATAATGTGGTCTGATAGGATCTAGGGCTAGATTGGGTAGTGAAGAAATAACTCTGGGACAGAAAAAAGTCTTTGATTTTTAAGAAATACAAGTTTTCCAAAGAGGCAAGTATTTATTAGATTGAATTTTAGCATCTTAATAAAAATGTAGGTTCTCCCAGAGGGTATTTTCAACATCTGTTGTCACTGAGAATTTTATTTAAATAATAATTATTTAATGAATAGATTAAATTACAACTTAAATCCAGAATCTAGATAGCAGTATCTTTTATCTGTAAAAACTACATTATTTTAAATAAAACTTCAGTGCTTGGCCTTCTCATATCCTTTGTTTTAATGGCATGCATTCTATAGCTTAAAGCATTGTATGAAATCTAAAATCAGAACTGTCCAAAAAGTTTTCCAGGGTTCTTTGTGTTTAGAGTTTTTATTACTGTTTTTGTGGTGGTTGTTACTTCAACTGCCTTGTCCTCTTAAATTTCTTTACGTATTTTTCTTGACCAGTTCTATACTGAACTGGTATTTGATATGCCAAGAACTCAGGCATTTGATATTTTTAAATTTTATTTATTTATTTATTTATTTATTTATTTATGGCTGTGTTAGGTCTTCGTTTCTGTGCGAGGGCTTTCTCTAGTTGCGGCAAATGGGAGCCACTCTTCATCGCAGTGCACGGGCCTCTCACTCTCGTGGCCTCTCTTGTTGCGGAACGCAGGCTCCAGACGCGCAGGCTCAGTAATTTTGGCTCACGGGCCTAGTTGCTCCGCGGCATGTGGGATCTTCCCAGACCAGGGCTCGAACCCGTGTCCCCTGCATTGGCAGGCAGATTCTCAACCACTGCGCCACCAGGGAAGCCCTGATATTTTTAGAGAATTTTAAAGCAACGTAAAAGATTTTCGTTTCTAAAATTTATGAAACTGATAGTTGCAAGTCGTGAATTTAAGCCCTGTTTCTGCAGTCGTTTAGCTCTTAGTTAAAAAGGAGATCATTTAACTGTCTTGATGCAAGAACAGACCAAATGCCCTGGAAATCCACTGTGGCTTATAAATTACAAGGTTTGATGCCTGGGTAGGGTTAATACTTTATTTCAGAGGAGCCAAAATGCTTTTCTCCTCAACTTGCCTGCCCTCCATTGAGTCTTCTCTCACCTCCCCTTACATCAGTTTACTGGTGACTGATAAGGGATTAGAATCCTATTCTTCTTCTCAGCCATGTGACCTTGGAAACTACTGTGAGTTGATTTGCTCTTAAAAGTTCTATTCAGTTTACCAAACCTCTTTGAAAGCCCTTATTACCAGACCCTGTGATAGGCATCAAGCGTACAGAGAAGGAAAGAAACCATTCCTCTGACCTTAATCTCAATTTCTAATCCAATAGAGAAGATAGACAAATAACAAGTAATTGTAATAGAGTGTTACAGTTATAATAGAAGCAATATGTACCAGGTTGGGGGGGAGGGTTGTTTGTTTTGCACCCCTCAAAAACCAGTGTGATTAATTCTGTTTGAGTAGCTAAGAAAATAGAGGAAGAGGTGCTTCTTGCTCGGAGTTGAGAAGAATGACTAGTAGTTTACCAGGTCCAAGTGTGGGAAGCATACAGGCACAACAAGGGCCTTTGCAATGCCTTTTGGCACAAAGGAACACAATGTTGTATATGTTCAGAAAACTAAGAAGTATTGTATATAGACAAAACATAGAGGATGTGTGTTAGGTGATAGATGTTGGAGTGTTCTACCTGTATGCTATGCTGAGGAATTTTTTTAATGTATTATGAAATTCAAATACACAAAAGGAGAGAATAATGTAATAAACGCCCATGTACTTATCACCTAGTTTCTATTTGTAGTATTTAAAAGCAAAGTTCAGACACTCATTATTTCACCTATTAAATACCTGCTAAAGAATTTCAACTCTGCACAGTGGAGAGTTTTAAACAAAGGATCAAAGAACGGAAGTCTGCAGCTCATCAAGGTTCTCTTGGGGGTATGTGGAGGACAGATTGGAGGGAACTAGGACCAGGGGCGGGAAGCAGTTAGAAAGCAGTTTTATTTAAATCCAGGCAAGAAATGCTGAACAGTGTCACACAGCAGGGGATGGATAAAGAGAAATCATTACAAGAGAATGGTCTGAAAAATCGCCTTGGGGAGTGGAGGGATGATGGGAAAGCTTTGGACAGCTTCTTAGCAAAGATGGGAAGTGTGGGTGTTTGGTCAGGTTTATAGGGAACAGTGTGCATGTTAAATGTCGAAATAGGGAAGTCCATTTGGCTGTAGGCACAGAGCTCAGAAGAGATATTGCAAAGCTGTTCATAATGTAGGTGGTGGTGGCCATGTGTGCAGACAGAGCATGTAAAGGGAGGATGATAGCACCAACAGGGTCTGAGAGGCAAGCCTGTGGCCACCTCAAAGGGCCCTGATTTCAAAAAGGAAATAGATACGGAAGTGGCCAGCCAGCAGAGTGACTGGCAAATTGTGAGGAAGTGGTAAATGTGAGTTTCTTCCTTTGCTTATGTGTGGTGTTCTTGCTTCCCCTTAGCCTCAACTCTTTTTTCAAATCTTATGCAACTTGCATTATCTCTGTCCTAAGTTCACGAGGCAAATGGAACTTTAAATTTGATGCCAAGAAAATTTGCTTTTCTTATGGACATTTAGTATATGCATACTTATCCTGCTATCCCTATTAGTTTATCCCTTTGAGAGCAGAAGGTGTGTATTCATTTGAGTGTCTTCACTTCGGTTAATTCAGAGCTTTGCACGTGATAGATATGGTATACATATTTATTAAAATGAATTAAGTGTCTGGCTTCTTTCCATACACTTGGTGTGTGTTCACGTTATGGGCCAACTGTGGGTGTATATATTTTACATCACCTCTCTTTTCCAGTTTCTCCCAGAAAACGAGCTCTTATCCCTTTCTTCCCTCTCAAACAGCACGCTTAAAAATTTTGTTAGTTTTTTTTTTTTAATGACAGGTTATATTTAATGTTTCAAATTACTCTGTTTTGGAGCCACTGAAATGAATTGGAGCATTTAGAAATACATTTAGAAAATAAGAATTACAAGTAGTTGGGGGATCACATTATAAATCTGACCTTTGCTTCTGCTTTCTTCTCCAGGGCCTGCTCTCTTTTCTGAGCGCCCCACTCATAGGTGCGCTGTCTGATGTGTGGGGAAGGAAGCCCTTTCTCCTCGGCACCGTCTTCTTCACCTGCTTCCCAATTCCACTGATGAGGATTAGTCCATGGTGAGTGGCTAGGTCCTCCATCATGACTGTCTGTTTTGGGTCACATGTGGACAGTACACCTGCAGTGTGCTTTTTAACCTTTGCAAAACAGTTGTACCTGTGTTTTCATTTGAACTCTTCGGTAATACTGAAAGCTAGTAGGCAGTTGCCATCATGCCCACCTAAGTTCTTCACTTAGGTGAAGAAATAGAAAGAAAAGATGTCTCTAAGGGCAGCTATTGTTGCCATGAGGTAAGTTACAAGATTGGGTCCTGGGAGGGGGCAGACAATCCCTGTACTCACTCAATTGTGGCTCATTTGACTTTGAAAATATGTTGTTTTTGTCAACTCATTGCTCTAGGGCACTGACATGAACATAGTTTATATCAAAAGGCAGGAGTCACTTTTGTGTGTACTGTATTAAGACCAATAACCTATTCTAAATCATAATGTGAATTTTAATTTGATCTCATTTTTTCATGATAAATAAGGAGAGAATAGTTAGCATGTAACCAAGGCTATTTAGTTAATAAAAATGGGTTGGAATTTGCACCTGAGCAGTAACTTAGTTTTTCTGGAGTACAGAGGATGGTATTTTGGCCAAAATTCCTGTTGCTGAGATGCTATTCCTATGTGAAGAACATACTTTAGAATGGAGGGTTTTTGTGTTTCAGTTTTTTGGGTTTTTTTAAAAAATTCAATTAATAGTTTTGGAGGGGGTTGCTCATGTGAAAATACTCTCATTTGATAGAAATTTTAGGTCAACATTTGTCATGTTCCAAATGTGTTGGCTATCTATAATGAATCATTTTATTTCCTACCAGATAAATTTTTATAAAATACTTTTTGGTATTGAGTCTTTCTGTCCAAGAACAAGTCATGCTTTTCTGATGAATTAGGGTTTTTTTTTAATGTCCTCTCAATACCTTAAAATTATTTTCTTCAGATCTTTAAATGATTTTACCTCTTCTCTTCCAGTTTTTGTTGTTGTTTTTTTTTTGTTTTTTTTTTTTTTGCGGTATGCGGGCCTCTCACTGCTTTGGCCCCTCCCACCGTGGAGCACAGGCCCTGGACGCGCAGCCCCAGCGGCCACAGCTCATGGGCCCAGCTGCTCCACAGCATGTGGGATCCTCCCGGACCGGGGCACGAACCCGTGTCCCCTGCATCGGCAGGCAGACTCTCAACCACTGCGCCACCAGGGAAGCCCTCTTCCAGTTTTCATGCTGCTGCTTCTGCTACTTGTGTAGACTAATGAATAATGTTAAATAAAAGTAATGATTATGGACCTATCTAGGACCTATCTACCTCATATATATGAAGGAAATATAATGTTTCATCATTGAGTATTAAAATGCCTTTTGGGTTTAAAAATACTTGTTCCTATTTTATTTAGAGATTTTCTTTTTTAAAATCAAGGTTGAATGTCAAATTTTATTTGATGCCTTTTGCATCAGTTGAGATCATTTGAATTTTCTTCTTAGATCTACCAGCATGATGAAGCATATTAATAGATTTCTAATATTGAAACATCCTTACCTCCTAGGATTAAACCCTACTTTTCTGTGAGATTCTGTTTGCTAATATTTTAACTAGATTTTTTAAGCATCTATGCATATGATAGAAATTTTTTGTCTTAATTACATTAATTTTTAAAATGCTTCCTGCTTTTGTGTATATGTATTATTCTTAGCTAAAGCTAGGAAGTTTAGAAAGTTTTAATTTCTGTTCTGGCTACCTTTAAAAGTATAACTTTACTGCATACCCTTACTCTTTCATTTTTATAAACTGCATTTACTGAAACCCGTTGAACAATGACAAAATTAGTATGTTTCTCCTTCCTCTCCATCTTGATTATAATTTTATTAGTTGTCCTCTATATCTTTAAATATACATGTATTTTTTAAATTTATTTGTTGGTTTATAGTCTTTACATGGTATCTTTGGCTTTGGTTATAAAAGTGTGTATACACTACCTCTCTCATGGGTGTTTAAAATAATCTTTTTATAGGTGGTATTTTGCAATGATTTCCATGTCTGGAGTCTTCTCAGTCACGTTCTCTGTGATATTTGCCTATGTAGCTGATGTTACTCAGGAGCATGAGCGAAGTACTGCTTATGGATGGGTAAGATAATAGATTGTTTTTTAATCAGAGAAATAATGAACATTCTACTAAAAATTCACTGGAAAGTGAGATTTTATTAAAATAGTGTTAAATATTGACTTATGTAAAAGAAAATCCAAAGCAATTGAAATGAAAAAGGAGACTTATGAGAAGTTAAAAATAGCAAGATAGAAATTGCTAGTAATTTATTTTCTGGTTTTAGTGTTGTAAGATTGGCAGGATGTGTTGAGTTGTCAGTTGCAAAGTTTTTCTAAAGTTGGTTTGATTTGTTTCTTGTTAGCTAATCTCTTGAGGAAACATAACAGTAAACAAGTGCTACGATCATAGGTCTCTGTGTACCTAATAAGAATTGGAAAGATGATAAAACCTCAGCCATGTTAATCCATTGTTACTGTATTGCTAGTTGTGTGACTCGGGCACTTATTTGGGACATGGTACTACAGAAAAAGGACTACATTCATTCAGCAAATAATTGCTGAGTGTAAAACAAAAGTTATAGGAGAACTTTTTTGGGTAATTGACAATCATTTCTAATTTTCTTAGGCAAGGTAATGGCACTGTGGTTACATAGGGGAAGAAAGACCTGTAGAAGATGGCAGGCTGAAGCCATTTAGGTCAGAGTGTCACAACTCTGAAAATTACTTAAGTGGTTCAAGGGGAAAAGATGACAGGCGAGCATTTGTGGGTATGTGTTCAGTGTGTGAACCTCTTGGGGTAATTGGGTGTGGACAGGAAAAATTTTCCCTTCTTCCCTTTTAGGTTCTTTGGCCAGCATAATAATTAAATTGACGTAAGACAGATTAACAGGAGAAAAACAAATTTAATTTCATTTGTATGGGAGTCCCACAAAGATGTGAGATACTCAAGGAAAGTCAGGCAATTGAGGCTTATATACCATCCTGAGCTAAGGAGAAAGAGGGTAGGGGTCTGGGGCTTCAAAGGGAAGGAAGACAATTCACAGGAAGATGAGAGCAAATATCTGGTAAACAAATGTTTGCCATTCCATGCAGATAAGTCTGATATAAAAAGTTATCTTTACTATTTGCTCTCTTCCTGGCATAGGCCTCCTGTCTAAATTCTTTTAGGCTGTTAAGGGAAAGGTAAAAAGCTTTTCCTGAGTCTCCTGGGTCTTAATTGCCTTCAGCTAAAAACAATCTACATGCCAAAGTGGCACATTTTGGGGTGGCTTATTCTGCTCCCCTTCAGTGTGCAGTGTGCACTTCTCTCCACTTTCCTGTGTTTGAAATGTTTATAGTAAGAAGATGGAAGAAGAAAGATGATCTGGCTGGGTTGTTGAATGTTTGGAGGGGAATTGAATGCCAGAAACTCAGGTGACTTCTCTCCTGAGTCTTACTTTTTCTTTTAAATCCCACTTCCTAGAAGACAGTAAGTAGTCATTCAGTGTTGACTGAATGAATAATTGTATGGATCAATGATGGACATATAAGTCAGTCACTGCTGTTCCACAGAACACAACAGCAATTTTTACTTTGTTGACTTTAGACATCAGTAGTTTAAAAACTTCTCCTTCGACCCCACTTACCCTGTAGCTATTACTTGCTCTCTCCTTTCCTTCTTCCCACCTTCCCTGAACGTTTCTCATGTCATGTCCTAAAACAGGGGCATCTCCAGAGTGCTGCGGAGGAGGATAGAGGGAGAAGCAGATAGGAAGGCTTCAAAGAAGGCAGGGTGTTCAAGGTGGGCTCTCAGGGTCGGTCAGCAGATTTGAGGGGTGCCAGAAGCCTCATCTATCACACTTGTGCAGCTTTTCTCAACATCACAGAGAACACTCATTTCCCTCCAATTTTGTTCGATTTTTGTTCCTTGCTTCCACCAGAAAAACCCCTCATGAAGCTGTTGTGCTAAGCAGTCGTACTTAGGAAAGATTTCAGAGAGAGAGAGAGTTCTGGAACCAAAGTGATCATGACTTAGTTCCCCTGTCTCCAGCTCAGTTCTTCATCTGTAAAATGGCAATTATAATAATGGCTGTTCGTAGGTATGTTGAGAGAAGTTAGTGAGAGGAGCGCCCTACTGAAGTGTGCCCTCAGCCAGCATGTAAGGCTTCCTGGACTTGGTCACAGGACCCAGGATTTGGCCAGTGGCTAACCTTTACATTTACCTCTACATGTCAGATGTTGAGATGACAAACCTGAAAAAAGTAAAAGAAAAAAAGCTTGCAGGCTACCTTACAGATATAGGAGGATTTATTGCCAGTTAATTATAGGATTGTCAATCAAGTCTAGCTGAAATTCTAAGAAGCATTTTGAGATCTGTTAAAGAATATATATGTATATCTTCCTTACTGAAACTCCTCCAGTAAACAAAGAAAAGTGGTAATTTCTTTCAATGGCTGCAATAATGAATTTAAGTTAATGCTCATTGAGAGACTGTTGTGGTGAAGTCATCCTTTAGATTTATTCACTCGTGTCGTATTGAGTGTTAAAGAGGGATTTTAGATAAATACACAAACTAAGCAAGTAGGCTGCTTTAAGTTTTAAGAAAGATGCAACATTTTACATAGAATTTCATGGGGCCATAGATTCTCAGAAACTCATTCAACAAATATTTATTGAACAATGTAACTAATCAAATAAAACAATTAGGAAACCACTGCTGCTCCCTGTCCCCTTCTGATATTTGAAATTTGGTGACTAACCTTTTTATTTTCATTTCCATATTCCACATGATTAAATTGGCTCTCAGAGTATTCATTATTAAATATTTTAATAACAGATTTTTTCCCACTAAATTCCTGTTGTTTCTCACTATTACTACATGTATATAATAATTATGTTTTACTTTTTGCATACTTGAAGAAATTAAACTGATCTTTAAGTGTTATACCTGCTTCAGTGGACCGCTAAGGGAATGGAGGGAGGAAGATTAGGGTATTATAGGTGGGCATTAGTAGACAGAGAGATGGGAGGAGGAAATCCTGAGCACTGTAGGACCTAAACAAATTGGGCTGTGTTAGGAGGAGGGGATAGGCCTGCCCCTCTGTGTCTGAGAGAATTTGCCTTGCGGTACCGTCTAAGTCAAGTTATGAAGCTTTCAAGTCTTCAGATACATAGACTTGTAAATAATAATGCTCATGTCTTTTTCGTGGTTTGCAAGACTTAAAGATTCTCATTAAGATTTCTGCCTTTGGTAATTTCTCCATGGCAGTGTACAAATGTTTGAATTATGGAAATACCAGAAAATAGAGCACTTCTCCCTTAGAGCAGTGTTGCAGGATACATCACATGGATGGGAAAGATGAATTTAAAAGTTTACCGTGGTTTGGAGTGCATCATTTACTGATAATGAGCATTAATCTCATAATCAATCATTATTTATCCCTCTTGTTTATATCTGAAGTAGTTACTGTATCCCCTTCAAATTTGTGGGGGAGCTTAGTAAAGAAGGCAGTCATTTTCTATTCAAAACTGATGTATCGTGTATTCTTATATATTAAATTATTGTTATATAGATAATAATTTAATTCCATTGTTCTTTTTTTTTTGCGGTATGTGGGCCTCTCACTGTTGTGGTCTCTCCCGTTGCGGAGCACAGGCTCCGGACGCGCAGGCTCAATGGCCATGGCTCATGGGCCCAGCCGCTCCGCGGCATGTGGGATCCTCCCGGACCGGGGCACGAACCCGTGTCCCCTGCATCGGCAGGTGGACTCTCAACCACTGCACCACAAGGGAAGCCCAATTCCATTGTTCTTAATGACCAAATCTTGAGTTATTGAACAGTCTTTATCTTAGAAAATGTCCAATTGGCTAGAATAGAATTATGATAGTAGAATTAGAAATGTCTTTGACAAATAACGAAATAAATGATTGAGTGTTTTCTTCTGTATACTCCATGATCTTTAGATTCTTTACACTTGGAATGCTGTGGAATTATAGAAGCACTTTTAGCTGAAATTTAGGTCTAAGTCTGTGCATTTTAGTGAGAAAGATTAATTTGAGAAATTGGAAAATGGCTTCCAGTTCTTGCTCATCTATGTGAACTTAAGACATATATTGTTTCTTTATTTGTACATTGAGTTGTAGAATATCTTCTCAATTTACATACAGTAATTTGATAAGGATTAAGTAATGGAAAACTGTTATGAATAAATGAATGAATGACCCATTTTGTGCAGGTATGATGTTGTTAGTATTAGCACCTGAGGACCCTGCAGCAGTGCTTCCGTAGCACGTGAGGATGCTGCAGGAGTGCTCCCATAGCTGTTTGCATGTCATTGCAATTTATAATATAAAGTTACATGATTGCCTTGATCTTCTAAAATAAAATGAAAAACCCTGAAGGGCAGGAGCTCTATCTTCTTATTTATCTGGCACATAGTAGATGCTCAATAAATATTGAACCAGGGAATTCCTGTTCCCCAAATTAGAATTCTCTATACTCCCTTTTTTTCTCCAGAAATTTTTTTACTTTTGGCTTTTATAATATTTTTAGTATAATACTAATTTCCAATACGTTGTATTATCACATTCAGTTGGGGGGTGATGGATGAAGAAAAAATGTTATTGGCTACCCAGGAGTCATAATTTCAATCATAGATAATGATTTCTGTAGTTTCTGTTAAAATCCATTAGAAGTTTAAATAACCAACTTATTATAAATGTGCTTTTGACACTCAGTCTGGTTATAATTTGGAGACTGCCCATTTAAGCTTCTGAACATTCAGATTACATTTCAGAATAAAGGGAGCTTTCTACGTGCTTGTAGGAAAGCAGTGTGAAGAAGCTTCACATGGATTCAAGTTGCAAGGGTGATCAGTTGAGTCAGTGGTCTCTGGTATTAGGTGGAGGTTGGGGATGACAGCATGACAAAAGTCCCTAGCCTGGGGATTTCTCCATTTAAAAAGCTTTGACATCTCCCTCAACAAATCTTTTCGGATTTTTTGTTGTTGTTATAGCTTTTTCTAAGATTACCAGAGATTTTTCCCCCTCTCAGTGCTAATGAAATGGTGAAACAGTACATGTTTTTGGAAGATGAAATCAAGCCTAGTCTCTGAGTAATTTGTAGATTTTATCATCAACCCTGCAGAAATTTTTTTCATACCTTTCTCTCTACATCCCCATTCCCCAAATAAAGAAGATTAAAACATGTATATTTTATTTATGGGGAAGGTTTTACAATTTTTATTTCTAACAAATCATTATTTTGTATTCTTGTAGCTTTCTAGAATAACTCCAATTAGTTAATAGCTTATGAACAAGTCCTTAAAACAAAATTACTTTCATTCTTTTTCATTCTTAAAAGTTGTGTGCAGCACAATCCTTTTGTCTTTTTAAAGCCAGGGATGGATGACTTTAGGTATGTACCTGTGGGAACCTGGATGAGAACAGGAATATAGCTGTGCACCTGCAGCAGATGGGACCCTGGGTGAGAGTGTGCTTTTTCCATAGGTCTCAGCCACATTTGCAGCCAGTCTGGTCAGCAGCCCAGCCATTGGAGCATACCTGTCCGCCAGTTATGGAGACAGCCTTGTTGTGCTGGTGGCCACAGTGGTGGCTCTTCTGGACATCTGCTTCATCTTATTGGCTGTTCCAGAATCTTTGCCAGAGAAAATGAGACCTCTTTCCTGGGGAGCTCAGATTTCTTGGAAACAAGCAGACCCTTTTGCGGTAAATAAAAACATGAAAACATTTACTTTCCTAAATATCTTTCTAAGCCATGCAAATAAAAGAACATTCCTGCAGCCTCAAGCATCCTAGCAGTTGTTGATCTATTTTTTTTTTTCCCAGTAAAAATAGAAAAAATGTATTTGCAAGTAAGGGAATGAGGTAGACTGTATACCAAGGAATATATAGAATTGCTACTTCTTAAGTCAAACGTGGTTATCCTGTGGGAAGAGACAAGAAATGTCCAGTTTATCCCTGATGAAGACTTGGGAAGGAAGGTTTTTTTCTTTTTGCATAGTTGTTTTCATCCTTCTTTTAACAAAATAAATGAAAGTGGCCATTTGAAGAGGTTGTTTCGATTCACTTAAATTCAAAAAGGTTAAATACATTTGGACCGACTAAAGTAGTTATTATCTAAGTTGTTAACATACACCCACGTTGAACAGAGGCTTTGAACTTGTCTTTTGCAGATTGAGTAGAGTCTTTGTTTTCTCTTTTGTCATGGGGGAATCCCATTAACAACTAGAAAAAGTACTGAGAAGAAGAATCTTCTCTCCCCACCTTCTCTGGTTTGAAATTGTTCTTGAAGAAAATATGTACGGAAAAATATAACCAGAGATTTGATATTTGCATTTTTCCCTTAAGTTTACCTTTTAGGAAAAATACATATAAAAAAACTAACTCATGAGAAATTCTTTTCTAAAAAGCTCCCTCATTATATGACCTGGGGACCCTGCTCATTCTGTTTGTGCTGTAATGTCAGATATCAAGAAGTAGGTGTGGAGAAAAGGAAACCAGGAGTGGAGCCAGTCAGACCTCCCACCTTGTCAAGCTACACAGAGAAATTCCTCTGTGAAGTGGAACTATTGTGGCTTACTTTTCAGGGCTGTTACGAGGATTGCAGTGAATGTATATAAATTAACCAGTCTAGTGTCTGGTATATAGCAGGGTCCCAATAGACATTAGCTACTTTTGCTTTTAATTATGTGAAGGTTACAGTTATGATCACCTAGAATGCACTGCAGAATTCTACACTCTGTAGACAACTTTTGGTGCACCTTTTGGTCTACTCAAACATCCTGTGTAGAGAGGAGTATAGGATTTTGGACAAGGTTGTAACATTCAAAAAGTTGTTACTGGTCAGAGAATCTTGTCGTCACTGACCCCATGGCTGGAGCATACTTTTTTGTCTACCAGTTTTAAAGGCAAATTTAATGCTAACATTTAAAAAAATAGAGTAAATTTATGTGTAATGAAAACACTGTACTGTTTATGGCTTTAAAGGAGTTGTATTATGAATGAAAGAGAGAGAGGAGATTTTCTTAAAAGGTTCTGGAGCAATGTTTTTTCAGGGTCTGTTCATAGGACGTTCAGGGTCTGTTTCAGGATGTGAACCAGTATTGTTAACAAAGAGAGAAAGCTGTAATATTTGAAACATACCTCTGAAATTAGGACTTGTAACCTCCTTAAAGAGATGGTGATAGATTTAATGTTAAGGCTCAATTCCTTTTATAATCCATTCATCTTTTGTTATCCACCTTAATAGATCAAAACAGTGCAGCCAATATCCCAGAATATCAGTGACATCAGTATCTATTTGCTTTTAATATGTTTCTGTTTCTGCTTATTCCTAGTCACTGAAGAAAGTTGGAAAAGATTCTACTGTCTTACTAATCTGCATCACCGTTTTTCTTTCATACCTTCCTGAGGCTGGACAGTATTCAAGTTTTTTCCTCTATCTCAGGCAGGTGAGTAGTGAGTGCCTAGTAGCTTTTGAACATGAGGAAAACCAGAGATTGGGATCTGGCTAGAGGTGTTTTGTGGGAAAACACTGTAGAGAAAAAAAATGTGTTAACTTGCTTCTAGTTATAAATGTAGGTGCTGACATATAATTAGTAGTCAGGAGACCTTTAGTGCAATAATTTTAAAAACACAATAAAATGTTTACTGTGGAAAAAATTTCTTTGAGAGTTATACAGAAAGAGAATTAGTAGAAACAGAATTTATTAAATCTTTAATAATACCCATTAAATTTCACAGAGAGGTAAAGTTTATTTCAGAAGTGCCCTGACCCCTGGGTCTGATCACAGCCAGCTTGCTTAGCCATCTGTAGTAGGCCATAGCTCAACACCACTGTAGACTTCAAGGTGGCTCACAAACAATAACCAAAATAATCTTTTCTCCCTTCTGATTTTTCTCTTTAAAAATTTACACTTTGGGCTTCCCTGGTGGCGCAGTGGTTGAGAGTCCGCCTGCCGATGCAGGGTACGCGGGTTCGTGCCCCGGTCTGGGAAGATCCCACATGCCGCGGAGCAGCTGGGCCCGTGAGCCATGGCCGCTGAGCCTGCGTGTTCGGAGCCTGTGCTCCACAACGGGACAGGCCACAACAGTGAGAGGCCCGCGTACCGCACACAAAAAAATTACACTTTGTCCTCCCCAAAAGGCAATTGACTTACAGCAATTAAAAAAAAAAGTTCCCTTTTCCAACTGTTGTTTTAGGTCTCTGGGATTGCTAAGACCTGAGTTGCCTTCCATTGCAATCCTGTCTTGGTCTTTTACTGATTTCACTAGAAGTCCTCCTGCTAATGGTTTACTTCACTTTGTCAGAGCAAGCCTCCTCCTAAGATAAATTCCTCTATTTTTAGAGATATTTTTAAATAAAATTTGTTAAATTCTCCATTCTCATAGTTTTCCTGAGAGTATGAGACTATAATATTTTATATGGTGGCACGTTTAAGTAAAACTTTTTTCAAGCAGTTTTATTTTTGCTTTTGCTCATTATGGTGGGTGGATGCTGGAGATTCGGACGGAAGAGTGGTGAGATAGTGTGGTTAATGTAGAAAATTATATATGCATATATTAAATTACATTAAATTTGCATTTAATATAGAAAATAATGTAGGAAAAATGGGAAAGTCCAAGGAAGAAAGTGAAAAAACATGTCTCCTTTTCAAAGTGTTCAACATAGAGTTCCCAGCAAATCTATTTCTAGGTATATAGCCAAGAGAATTGAAAACACATACCTATACAAAAACTCTTACACAAATTATTATTCATAGTAGCCAAAAAGTAGAAACAACCCATATGCCTATTAACTGATGAAATGGATCAACAAATGTGAAATATCTATACAATGGAATGTTATTATTTGGCAGTAAAAAGCAATGAAGCACTGATACATGCTACAACATGGGTGAACTTTGAAAACATTATAAGTGAAAGAAGCCAGACCATATATAGTATGATTCCATTTGTATGAAATGCTCAGAATAAATAAATCCATAGAGATAGAAAGTAGATTACTGGCTAGGTGGTAGAGTAGGCTGGGGGAATGGGAATCCTAATGGGGTACGATGTTTCTTTGAGGAGTGATGAGAGCTTTTAAAATTGATCATGGTGATGATTTCCCAACTCTGTGAATATAAAACTAAAACCATTGAATTGTACACTTGTAATGGGTGAATTGTATGGTATTTTAATTCTGTCTCAATAAAGCTGTTTTAAAAAGTATATTTACGGGGGGTGTGGGGAGGGATGGACTGGGAGTTTGGGGTTAGTAGATGCAAACTATTACATATAGAATGGATGGACAACAGGGTCCTACTGTATAGCACAAAGAACTATATATTCAGTGTCCTGGGATAAACCGTAATGGAAAAGAATATAAAAGAGAATGTATATTATGCATAACTGAGTCACTTTGCTGTACAGCAGAAACTGATGCATTTTAAATCAACAATACTTCAATTAAAAATATATATATATTTACAAATTAGACTGAGAAATAGATTCCAATTTTTAAAAATTGCATTTGATTAGAGAGTAATAGGATATTATTAATGTCAGCAGCACTGGTTTGGGAACCAGAGGTTCTAACTCTAACTCTTTTTATTAGCTAGTTGTGTAACTTGAAGCAACACGGTCATTTATGAAATGTGAAGATTGTATACAATAATTTTTAAAGCTTTTTTGGAATTTTATAAAGTTTCAATAGATAGGGCAAATAAAAACTTGATATTTAAAACTTAAAAGTTTTAGTAGGCATTTCGGAGCTGCTGTTAAGATTAAGAGGCTTAGAAATCATTACCAGCTAACTTTGGCTGCCTATTAGAATTAGAATCACCATGGAAGCTTTTTAAAACATACCTGTGTCTGGGCCCAGAGAGTCTGATTTAATTGGTCTCAAGTGGATTCCAGCATCTCATTTCTCCTCTCTCCCTTCTTCTCTTCTCCCCTTCTCTGTTGCCCACATGATTTTAATGTGCAGCCAAAGTTGAGAGCCACTGACTTTGCCAGTGAGCATACTCTGTGTTGGCAGCATCAAAAATCGAATCATTTTCTTCATGTTCTCTCCAACGCTTGATAATGTTATGTTTGTCTCTTGGTGGGTTGCAGATGGGGATGGATATGAAAAAAATAGGCCTACAATAGAAAATATTATCTTAATATTTAATATTTGTTAAATTAAGTTGTGCCACTTATAATGATTTCTTATGACAGATTTAGATATAAATTATTGGTTAAATAGGTTCAACTTTGAGCACTGCCTAATTTGCCATTGTCAAGGTTTTATGAACTTTCCTCAACTATTTTATTTTATGGCTTTAATGGAACATAACATTCCTTATTTTTATAATATCTGTATTACAAAGTGTTTTCATTTCCACAGGTCATAGGTTTTGGATCTGTTAAAATTGCAGCATTCATAGCTATGGTAGGAATTCTTTCTATTGTGGCTCAGGTGAGTGTTATTTTACCCATCCTTTTTTTTTTTTTTTTTAGTGTTTTTAATCTGAAGTAACTGTAGATTCATAGGAAGCTGCAAAGAAATATTCATGGAGATCTCCTGCATCACTACCTCAGTTCCCCTCCTCCTCTGCCATGGTAACATCTTGTGTCCTGTGGTACAATATCAAACCCAGTAAACTGACAATGGATACAGACCATAGAGTTATTCCATTTTTAATAGAATCTTAAGGTTATGATTTAGGAGGAATTTAACACAACTTTTCAATACTTTGTGGAGCATGTGTTGTTACCTCTAATGGATCAATTCAGCAAATAAAAATTTGCTTTTACAACCACCAGCCACAATCTAACTCCAGTATTGCAAAATTAACCAGAAAAATGTTTCAATGTTATTTTGATATTGAAAAGTAATGAAGGTGAAAAGCAGAAATGAAATTTTGTAACTATTACAATCCTTGCTATCCCCAGGACTGAAGAAATGGTGGTAAGTCAGTATGTTAGGATATATGTAATGAGTAAAGAGTATTTATTAAACGTTTCCCCATCTATTATAGGACCACAAAAGGCAGGGCATATGTGCTTTAAATTAATTCATTGATATGCTTAGGTGCATTCACTATATCATATGGGACTATTATGAGGCTATTTTCCTGGAACCGCTATATGCTGCTTTAAAGCATGGTAGGCCAGGTGGAGCATTCTTCTGTGATAACTCTTTCAAAGAGAAATGAGAAGCCTGCAAAACTGCTTTGCCCAAATATTAGAATTGACAAGGCTTATAGGAATGCATCAAACCAAGGGCCTTTTATTTTTTTTAACTGTATCAGCAAATGTAAATTATGTTAAACTTTCAAGTTGCTTATGGTTTTGGCTTGTTTTTTATATTAACTCTGGTTAGTCAGTTAGCCCAGATTCACCTTTTATCCTATGCCTTTTCAGGCTATATCACCTAAGTTTTTAGTAGAGTATATATTTGTTAAAATCACATTTGTATCAGTCCAACTTTGTGAAACTGTTAACCCCCACCAAAATCCCACATACTCTGTAAATGTTCATCAGGGGTTTGCTATTCACTGGTAGTTAAATTATTGGCATTTCTCCAAAGAGACAGAGGCATTTTCTTCTCAATCACAGTAACTGTTGAACAGCTGTGATGACCTTTTGGGAAGTGATAAGCACCAGATAAACAGGTTTCTGGGGAGGAGGCTGAAGGCCCTGAGCCCAGGTTAGTCTGGGAAGGCCCCGAAGTTTCACCCCTTTTGAGCTACATCAGTACTGCATGGCCTCCAAGGTCTTAGGTCAGGTGGTCTGCTATTTTGAGATTCTTGGTCACCATTAATGGGCTTCCCCACAGAACTTGCATCAGATCTTGTGCTTGTATTCATATGATTACTCAGGATTATCCCCTTTGCTTTGCAGACGGTCTTTCTTACCATCTTGATGAGGTCATTGGGGAATAAGAACACCGTTCTCCTTGGTTTGGGTTTTCAGATGTTCCAGTTAGCCTGGTACGGTTTTGGATCTCAGGCATGGTAAGCCTCTCCCATAGATTCTTATGAACTAATAGACAGATGTATCTTTTAGAGGAGCTCGAATTAGTTGAGTGTGATGTGAAGGAAGCAGGAGTTTTTTTACTGGCATAGTGTATTCAACATTTCAAAAACTGTTTAGACTTAATTTGGGAAAGGGTAGAGCTGGTAATTTAGGATTATTTGGATAGATTGCCTTCACCTCAGCAGGCTTTCAGTGAGTTGTTACTTCCTCCGACCCTCCAAAAAAAAGTTTTATGCCTAATTTTTAAACACATTTGTCAGTTTTTGGAGACAACACATTATAGGCAAAAACAAAACAAGAAGACAAGGAAAAATGACTGATTATGGTGGGATTTATTACTATCATTAGCTGAGTGACTTTGGACAGTGACATAACCTTTATAATACAAAGCATATGAGTTAGATGAACACTGAGATCTCCTCCAGAATCTTGTATATCCTGATCAGTTATTACTCCTAATGTATTAGATTCCCATTAAGAGGAAGGAAGGTCAAATTAAGCCCTGTGGAATAAGAAGAAATAAAAAGAATTTTGAGTGCTATTTTGTTGTGTGGCAAGTTTCCCTATGTGCCTGGCTACCAAATACTAGAGTCCATATCTCCGTTTTAGATATTTGAATTGGTCCCCATTTTGCAGTCATAAATGGATGACACAATTTAGAAGAACTCGAAATGCTTTAGGTGGTCAGTGGTTGATTCTTTTTGTTCTTGGAAATCTTAATTTCATCCCATGAACTTTGATTCAGTAGCTGATTCAGTCAAACTCATGCTACCTTAGAAAGATTCTGTCAACCTAAAGGGTTTTTCCTTTTAAGTAAGGACGTGCATGTCATCCCCCAGAGAGTCTGGCCAAGCAGGTTTTAAGCCCAGTTGGGGCCTCACTTTGCTCACACTCAACGCCTAATACTGACACACATGTAGGTCCCTTTCATTGAGAAAAAAACAAAGGTCTAAAGGAAGCACACTTGGAAGTCTGCAGGATGTCATCCTGAACTTCAGGTCTCTGAAGTGTTATGTGCCACCAACTTTTTCTGTAGGTGACACACAACACTTTATTGAGGGGTAGAAAACTGAGCAGCTCAAAGACAGTATGGAGGTGAGCCTTTGAGAAGTACAAAGAAAAAAGTGGAAAATTGGTAGTGAAAATGTGGTATTTATAGGAACAAGAAATCCTTCTGCATTTCATTGAGCTTGCATCTAAATACGGTAATAGGGAAACTAGGAAGAAGAACAGATTCGACAGAGGTAAAATAAAGAAATGAAACTTTCCCAGCCCGTGAAGTGATCAGTATAAACAGATGCATAACCTTCTAGGTTAAAAAAAAAAATCCATTTTTAAAGAGGAAAAAAATAAATGCAACTTAACACAAGAAAACAGAAAGCATTTAGTGCTTTTGCCATTGATTGTACTCTGAACAGCAAGCTCATTGGGGCTGGCCTGCTCCCTGACCGCAGCCTGTCCTGTCATTGCAGGATGATGTGGGCAGCAGGGACCGTGGCCGCCATGTCCAGCATCACATTTCCAGCAGTCAGTGCCCTCGTCTCTCGGAATGCAGAGTCAGATCAGCAAGGTGAGGTCACTGTTTTCCTCCTTCAACGGAGACGTACCTGCCATAAGCATGAGCAACTCTGAATCTCTCTTCACATTAACAAAGCAAGAGGTTACAGCCATGTGGTCCTGCTCAACAATCATACCTATTTACTTTGGCAAATAGGAAAATTCTGTTTTCCTTCCTACTTTGATCTTTGATCATATTTTTGAAATCTGGACTCAGCAGGTCAGAATACTAAGATAGTTATCCATTTTCTCTTTTCAGTTTTGACTCCTCTTTTATTTGTCACTGTTAGAATTTACTAGACTTTAATCATATTTTAACAGACTAGTTAGTAAAACAATGAGGTCTTTATTTAATCACTGAAATTTCTTTAATTTGGAATCACTCAAAGTCCATTACTCAATTTAGGAAATGATTCTTTGAGTGGACAAAGAAAAATAAATCTGAGTAGTTCTTGATAATTGGATGCAGAGTGAGAGACAAAATTAAGATGACTGTGTAGAGTAGCACTCTGTCTAGACTCTTCATCCTTCTTGTGCCTCTGGCTTCCCTATCAAGCAGTTCCTACTGCCAAAATTAGTCCTTTTCTTTCACCATCACTTAATGGCTTACCTGACTGTAGTCAGGAAGTAGTGAATTTTAGAAGAAAAAAATTTTAATGCCTTAGAGATATTTCTGAAGTTTCAATTAAAAACTAGATTGGAAAAGCTAGTTTATTCATTGGAACTATTTTTCCGCATCAGAAATTAGCCATCTTATTCATATCTACTTTTTTTAATTTTTTTTTTTTTTTTAACAGTAGGTCCTTGTTGGTTATCTATTTTAAACATAGCAGTATCATTTGAAGACCACAAATTCTGTGTGTTACCCTGGTTATGTTAACTTAGCTGACTGCATCCTTGGGGAGGTGTTGTGCTTAAAGTAAAGGCATGAGCTATCTGTGAAGGATGGGCATTGCTTTGGCATCTAAGAGACACTATCCTATCTCTCAGGGCATGAATTTTCTTTGGCTTTTTTTATGCTTACATGTATTAATACAGATGTTTCTAAATGTCAGCATATAAACTTATTAGAACACACTGTATTAGGGTGAATTATATTTGACCATTTTTGATTTACAGAAATATTCATCTCATGATTCAAGCTAATTTTTGACCTGCCACATTAGATACCAGAGATATCTAGAAATTAGCACTTGGATTTTTCAGTAGAGGTGTACAGGGAGATGGACCTGGAATATGGAGGTCACTGTGAGGAACAGAATCTGTCTGAAGGTGCTGGGAGCACACAGCATCAGGACCTCTGTGGACTCACACATGGGCAGGGATACAAGAGGCAAAGGGCAGATTTTTATTGTAAAAGTGCCATTAAGTGAGTAGAAAAGGAAAATCTCAATCCACAGAAAAGTGTAAATTGCCTATAAATGGAGAATATTAAAACTTTTTTATTATTCCCTGATTATAGGAAGATCTGCTGTTAGGGAATTCAGCCTCAAAAGGATTTTAGAAACATCACTGTCATTTCATACCCTATAGATCTTAGGACATTGAGTGAGGACAACATTAAAAGGACATAGAAAACCAAGGAAACATTTGTGCAATGAATGAAAATATGATGGGTAAAGTCCCTAAAATATCCTTTCCACAGCCCAGACTACTCAGTCCAGCAGAAGCAGTATTTCATATTAGTAAGAAAGTACTGTTAAGTCTCCAGTCTTGAGATGCTTATCTGAGAAGACTGGCTCCCTTCTCTTTTTTCTGACTTAGGAGTTGCCCAAGGTATCATAACTGGAATAAGAGGACTGTGTAATGGCCTGGGGCCAGCCCTGTATGGCTTCATATTCTACATGTTCCACGTGGAACTGACTGAGTTGGAACTGGAATTGAATTCTAACAATGCTGCCCTGCAGGTAATTTGGTAATAAGTCTAGGTTTACAATAGCAGTTGTGTCTGATTATAGCAAAATCTTCTGACCTTAAATTTGGAAAGTGTTCTTATTTTTATAATACTATTGTATTTGACAGTAGTAAGTGCTATGTTCATTGCTTCCTGGGACTAGGGAGGGATCATTTCAGTGATTTAATATCTTATATAAAAGATTTGTCTTAACTTTGTTCAGATTCTGTTTTCACCTATATAATTACTCTGATCAGAATGCTGTCCTCTGGTGAAGCTCAGGCCAAATAAAAGATGAAATGACCTAAAATTCCAGCTAGAATTTGAGCTAGAGTGCTTTTTCTACTATTTATTTGCTATTACTTCCCTCCTTCCAAGCTATATTTAATATAGATTTCTATACAAAATTGGAATTACTGTTCATGTACATAGTTAATGATCTCAGGTCACAGGGCAGGATTAGAGATAAATAACTGTTGTTTACATGTTTGGTTAAGCTGTTGGAAAGTTTGGTTAAGCTGTTGGAAAGTGGTGCACAAAGCAGTGATTAGTTGCCCTCCATCATATTCCAGACACCAGGCTCTGTTAGAATTTGCTATGACACTTAATGAACATTTGCTTATGAGAAAATAACTCACTTCTCAGTGGTGTGCTTTTTTGGGGTCGTCCAGGACTAATTTTGATTGGAAGGACTAACCAGATTCTTCATTTGTTTCCCACACCCATCAGGGAGCTGTCATCCCAGGCCCACCGTTTTTATTTGGGGCATGTATAGTTCTTATGTCTTTTCTGGTTGCCTTATTCATCCCTGAATACAGTAAAGGCAGTGGAATTAAAAAACATAACAACAGCATCAGCGGCAGCCTGACCAACACAATAGAACGAGGCAGTGATGAAGACATTGAGCCACTACTGCAGGACAGCAGCATCTGGGAGCTCTCTTCCTTCGAGGAGCCTGGGAATCAGTGCACTGAACTATAAACTGCAGAAACTAGAATTCTGTAGACTCCATCTCTGAGAGCCATGGAGGAGCCACACCACACTGGAGACTTCATGGTGCTGGAGGAGAGATACTAGTGGCATGCTTCAGGGCTGAGTTTGAGAAGTAACCACCTCCATCCCTCGTCTCCCGCCCCTTCCTCCTCCTGTTCCTTTTCTACCATTCTCTTTCTTTCTGTTTATATGTTAGAACAAGTTAAGGTTTGAAATACTTTTCTGCAAATAATATGCAACTCTCAAAGTTATCTGGAGTCCACACTTCGAAACTCAGAAAAAGTCATCTCTGGTAGAAAGGATGACTTTCCTTTAATAACTCCAGAGTAAGAGTGACCATGTCCTTTTCAGTAGAAGGTGCAGGATTATAGTACAACTGCCTTCTCTGGCAAAATTTGAGATAAAGAATCCCATATTTTCTTCCCTCCTGTTTCTCTGAACTGTGCCCGTTTAGCCCATAGGTGTTTATGAGTGGCTGCTCAGTATCGGGGATCTATTGCCTTTGTTCAAAGGTCAAGCAAATAACTAGTCTTACTCTCCTTTCCTTATCTCTACTTCCTATTCTTGGCTAGAATGAAATTCAGTATATACACATCTGGACAGTAATAATATTGATTAGTGATAACCTTTACCAGATGAAGGAAATTTTTTAAATAAATTTAAATCATGAAGAACTAGCAATTCAGATTCCTGGGCCTAATGTTTTGGTTAGATCCAAGGTGATTTTACAGAAGAAAAACATACATCAGCCATTCTGGCAACATAGAAATTGGAGGGTGCTTGTAAGAAAGTTTTCAACAATGTAAACATTCCTAGGTGAGAATGAGAGTTAGTAACTGGATACCAGTGGAGTTTATATCCAAGTTTAGACTCATGTAATGCATTCTTACTATATTTGCTCCCACCTACATCTCCTGTGTCTTACTTTTCAATGTTTTTCATTCATCACACCCCTGCCTTAACTGCTCTATGTAGGCATTTGTTTTCAGTCAGTCTTTATTTTCATCTATGTATCTGCCACTTGAATCTCATGGGAATATGCACAGTAAATTCCTTTCTAAAATATGATGGTTTAAGAAGCTCAGTTTCAAAATAAGTGTCTTGCTAATTTTTCGAGATGTTTTATGGACAAAGAAAACTTTAGATTATATGTGTTTTCCTGCACCAGTAGGTGGACCATTAACTAGGGCCCATCTTTAACACAGCACTCCTTTGAAAGTTTTATAGGTATGAAATATATGTAGATATTCATAAGGAGTTTTAATTTTTTTTGATGGGGTGCTATGTAAATCTTGTATTTATAAATGTAATGAAGGTATTGACAGAAAAAAATATATACAACTTTTATAAAGGATTGTGTACTGACTGAATACATTTAAAAGAAAATATATTTTGAAACTTGTTCTGCTGCGAACAAAGATAACATATCTTTTTACTATGCTGTTGGTTTTTAAGTTAAGCTTCCTAATGCATAATAAATTTGCAATGGATACTTTTATGTCTTTTGTGTTTCTTTACAGCGAACAGTACCATTGATCTTTGCGTTCTCCTTTGGGTGACTTTCAACTGAAATAAGTTTTTAGTCCTTAAGCTAATGAAGAAGATGTGTGTATTTTCAAAATAAGTTTCA
This sequence comes from Globicephala melas, assembly GCF_963455315.2. NCBI lineage: Eukaryota > Metazoa > Chordata > Mammalia > Artiodactyla > Delphinidae > Globicephala > Globicephala melas. The sequence goes on from NW_027207727.1 coordinate 60,771, forward strand.
TTTCAAAATCTCCCTTCAAAAAGTTGTGATCTTCAAAAAGAGATCACAACTTTTTTTTTTTTTTTTTTAAAAAGCAGGGATACAAACATACTTGTACACCCATATTTATTAGCAGCATCATTCACAGCAACCAAAAGGTGGAAGCAACCCAAGTGTCCATTGTTGGATGAATGGATAAAGAAAATATGGTATATATTATACATAAATGGAATATTATTTGGCCTTTAAAAGGAACGAAATTCTGACATACACTACAATGTGGATGAACCTTGAAGATATTATGCTAAGTGAAATAAGGCAGTCACAAGATGACAAATACTATATGGTTCAATTTATATGAAATATCTAGTCAAATTCATACAGAAAGTAGAATAGTGGTTGTAGGACTAAGGGGAAAGGGAAGTGGGAAGTTATTATTTAATGGGTAGAGTTTCAGTTTTGCAGGTAAAGTTCTGGAGATGGATGGTGAGGATGGTTACACAACAATGTAAATGTACTTAATGCCACTGAACTACTTAAAAATGGTTTAAATGATCCATTTTATGTTAGGTATATTTTGCCACAATTTTTAAAAGATGCTCTCATGGAGTCTTTGTTCTTTACCACTGCTTATCAAAATTGTAGTTTCGTTTCTTTTTTTTAATTGTAGTTTCTTTACCCAGTATAACAAATGTCATTTTTTAAAATTAGGTAGGTTTTTAAAATTGAGATAAAATTAACCATTTTAACCATTCCAAAGTGTACAATTCAGTGGTTTTTAGTTTATTCACAAGGTTGTACAGCTATTAGCACTATCTAATTCCAGAACATTTCCATCATCCCAAAAGAGAAACCCCATACCCATTAGCAATCACTACCAATTCCCCCTATCCCCATCCCCTGGAAACCAGTAATATACTTTATGTCTATAGATTTGCCTATTTTGGACATTTCATATAAATGGAATCATACAGTATGTGACCTTTTGTGTCTGGCTTCTTTCACATAGCATGTTTTCAAGGTTCATCTATGTTGTAGCATGTGTCAATTTTTATTCCTTTTTAAGGCTGAATATTCCATTGTGTGGCATATACCACATTTTCTTTATTTAGTTAATTGATAATGTATCAATCAAATGTCAGTTGGCATTTGGATTGTTTTCACTTTTAGGTTATTATGAATAATGCTGCTATAAACATTCTTGTCTAAGTTTTTGTGTGAACATGTCCTCCTAGGTGTATGTCAGGGAGTAGAGTTGCTAGGTCATGTAGTAACTATGATTAGCCATCTGAGCAACTGACATAGAGCTGCACATTTTACATTCCCATCAGTAATGTAAGAGGGCTTCAATTTCTCTGTATCCTTGCCAACATTTATTATTTTCTGTTTTGTTGTTGTTTATAGACATCCTAGTGAGTTTAGAGTGGTATCTCACTGTGGTTTTGATTTGCATTTCCCTTATGATGATGATGTTGAGCATCTTTTTGTGCTTATTTGCCATTTATATCTTTTCTTTGGAGAAATGTCTATTCAAGTCCTTTGCCTATTTTTGAATCAAGATGTTTGTTCTCGTTGAGTTGTAAGAGTTCTTTATATATTCTGGACACCAGACTCTTACCAGATGTATGATTTGCAAATATTTTCTCCCATTCTGTGGGTTGGCTTTTCTGTTTCTTTATGGTGTCCTTTGATGCACAAAAGTTTGTGTTAATTAGGTCCGATTTATCAGCTTTTTTTCTTTTTGGTGTTTTGTATGGTGTCATATCTAAGAATCTGTTATCAAATCCAAAGTAATGAATTTATCCATTTGTTTTCTTTTTTCACACATCTTAAAAGTTACCATTTTAACCACTTTAAAAGTACAATTCAGTGTTTTTTAGTATAGTCATAATATTGTTTAGCCATCTGTACTATCTAACTCCAAAATCTTTTTGTGTGCTTGCTGGCCATTTGAATATTCTCTTTGCAGAAATGTGTATTCAAATCCTTTGCCCATTTTTAAAATGGAGTATCTTTTGTTGTTGGCTTGTAAGTGATCTTTATATATTCTGGATGTAGACTCTTATCAGATATACTGTTTATAAATACTTTCTCTCATTCTGTGGTTTTTCTTTTTACTTTCTTGATAGTGTCCTCTCATGCACAGATTTTGATAAAGTCCAGTTTATTTATTTTTTTCTTTTGTCAGTTTTGCTTTTGGTGGCATATTTGAGAAACCATTGACTAATCCAAGGTCATGAAGGTTTACAACTATTTTTCCCTTCTAAGTGTTATATAGTTGTATCTCTTACATTTAGGTCTTTAATCCATTTGGGTAAATTTTTTGTTTATGGTTTGAGATAGAAGTCCTAATTTATCCTTTTTCATGTAGTTATCCAGTGCCCTGTACCATTTGTGGTTGTCTTTTTTTAAAAAATCTTTATTGGAGTATAATTGCTTTACAATGGTGTGTTAGTTTCTGCTTTATAACGAAGTGAATCAGCTATACATATACATATATCCCCATATCTCCTCCCTCTTGCGTCTCCCTCCCTCCCACCCTCCTTATCCCACCCTCCCTATCCCACCCCTCTAGGTGGACACAAAGCACTGAGCTGATCTCCCTGTGCTATGTAGCTGCTTCCCACTAGCTATTTTACATTTGGTAGTATATATAAGTCCATGCCACTCTCTCACTTCGTCCCAACTTACCCTTACCCCTCCCTGTGTCCTCAAGTCCATTCTCTACGTCTGCGTCTTTATTCCTGTCCTGCCCCTAGGTTCTTAAGAACTTTTTTTTTTTTTAGATTCCATATATATCTGTTAGCATACGGTATTTGTTTTTCTCTTTCTGACTTACTTCACTCTGTATGACAGACTAGGTCCATCCACCTCACTCAATTTCGTTTCTTTTTATAGCCGAGTAATATTCCATTGTATATATGTGCCACATCGTCTGTCGATGGAAACTTAGGTCACTGCCATGACCTGGCTATTGTAAATAGTGCTACAATGAATATTGGGGTGCATATGTCTTTTTGAATTATGGTTTTCTCTGGGTTTATGCCCAGTAGTGGGATTGCTGGCTCATATAGTAATTCTATTTTTTGTTTTTCAAGGAACCTCCATACTGTTCTCCATAGTGGCTGTATCAATTTACATTCCCACCAACAGTGCAAGAGTGTTCCCTTTTCTCCACACCCTCTCCAGCATTCGTTGTTTGTAGATTTTCTGATGATGCCCATTCTAACTAAGTGTGAGGAGGTGATACCTCATTGTAGTTTTGATTTGCATTTCTCTAATGATTAAGGATATTGAGCAGCTTTTCATGTGCTTCTTGGCCATCTGTATGTCTTCTTCAGAGAAATGTCTATTTAGGTCTGCCCATTTTTGGATTGTGTTGTTTGTTTTTTTGATATTGAGCTGTATGAGCTGCTTGAAAATTTTGGAGATTAATCCTTTGTCAGTTGATTCGTTAGTAAATATTTTCTCCCAGTCTGAGGATTGTCTTTTCGTCTTGTTTGTAGTTTCCTTTGCTTTGCAAAAGATTTCAAGTTTCATTAGGTCCCATTTGTTTATTTTTTATTTTATTTCCATTACTCTAGAAAGTGGATCAAACAAGATCTTGCTGTGATGTATGTCAGAATGTTCTTCTTATGTTTTCCTCTAAGAGGTTTATAGTGTCTGGTCTTACACTTAGGTCTCTAATCCATTTTGAGTTTATTTTTGTATATGGTGTTAGGGAGTGTTCTAATTTCATTCTTTTACATATACCTGGCCAGTTTTCCCAGCACCACTTATTGAAGAGACTTTATTTTCTCCACTGTATATCCTTGCCTCCTTTGTCATAGATTAGTTGAACAGAGGTGCGTGGGTTTCTCTCTGGGCTTTCTATCCTGTTCCATTGATCTATATTTCTGTTTTTGTGCCAGTACCACATTGTCTTGATTACTGTAGCTTTGTAGTATAGTCTGAAGTCAGGGAGTCTGATTCCTCCAGTTCCATTTTTTTTCCTCATTACTGCTTTGACTATTCGGGGTCTTTTGTGTTTCCATACAAATTGTGAATTTTTTTCTTCTAGTTCTATGAAAAATACCATTGGTAGTTTGATAGGGATTGCATTCAATCTGTGGATTGCTTTGGGTAGTAGAGTCATTTTCACAATGTTGATTCTTCCGATCCAAGAAACGTGGTATATCTCTCCATCTATTTGTATCATCTTTAATTTCTTTCATCAGTGTCATATAGTTTTCTGCATACAGGTCTTTTGTCTCTTTAGGTAGGTTTATTCCTAGGTATTTTATTCTTTTTGTTGCATTGGTAAATGGGAGTGTTTCCTTAATTTCTCTTTCAGATTTTCCATCATTAGTGTATAGGAATGCAGGAGATTTCTGTGCATTAATTTTGTATCCTGCTACTTTACCAAATTAATTGATTACCTCTAGTAGATTTCTGGTAGCATCTTTAGGACTCTCTATGTATGGTATCATGTCATCTGCAAACAACCACAACTTTACTTCTCCTTTTCTGATTTGTATTCCTTTTATTTCTTTTTCTTCTCTGATTGCTGTGGCTAAAACTTCCAAAACTATTTTGAATTAGAGTGGTGAGAGTGGACAACCTTGTCTTGTTCCTGATCTTAGAGGAAATGGTATCACACCATTGAGAACGATGTTGGCTGTTGGTTTGTAATGTATGGCCTTTATTATGTTGAGGTAAGTTCCCTCTATGCCTACTTTCTGGAGGGTTTTTATCATAAATAGGTGTTGAATTTTGTTGAAAGTTTTTTCTGCATCTATTGAGATGATCGTATGGTTTTTCTGTCTCAATTTGTTAAAATGGTTTATCACATTGATTAATTTGCGTATATTGAAGAATCCTTGCATTCTTAGGATAAACCCCACTGAATCATGGTGTATGGTCCTTTAAATGTGCTGCTAGATTCTGTTAGCTAGTATTTTGTTGAGGAATTTTGCATCTGTGTTCATCAGTGATACTGGCCTGTAGTTTTCTTTCTTTGTGACATCTTTGTCTGGTTTTGGTATCAGGGTGATGGTGGCCTTGTCGAATGAGTTTGGGAGTGTTCCTCCCACTGCTATATTTTGGATGAATTTGAGAAGGATAGGTGTTAGCTCTTCTCTAAATGTTTGATAGAATTTGCCTGTGAAGCCATCTGGTCCTGGGCTTTTGTTTGTTGGAAGATTTTTAATCACAGTTTCAATTTCACTGCTTATGATTCGTCTGTTTATATTTTCTATTTCTTCCTGGTTCAGTCTCGGGAAGTTGTGCTTTTCTAAGAATTTGTCCATTTCTTCCCATGTTGTGGGAAGTTCCCCTCTATTCCTAGTTTGTTGAGTGTTGTTTTTTTTTGTTTGTTTTATAATAAAACGATGTTGGATTCTGTCACATGCTTTTTCTGCATTGAGATGATTGTGGGGGTGGTTTCCCTCATTCTATTTTGTAGTGTATTGCATTGGTTGATTTTCACATGTTGATCTACCCTTGCATTACTGGGATAATTCCCACTTGGTCATGTTACACAAACCCTTTAATATGTTGCTGGATTCAATGAAATTTTTTTCTTTTTAAGGATTTTTGCATCTATATTCATAAGAAATATAGGTCTTGTGACGTCTCTGGCTGGCTTTGGTAATGGTGGCCTCATATAAATGAGTTGGGAAATGTTCCCTTTTCTTCTATTTTTTGGAAGAGTTTAAGAAGGATTAGTGTTGATAACTACTTTAAACATTTGTTAGAATGCTACAGTATTAGGGTATCACACACCAGTTATTTAAACAGAGAGTTTAATATAACGAATAGTTAACTATACTGTTAACTAGGCAACCAAAAGAGTGAAATGAGAACTCTGAGGCAGTGGGAAGTGATTCCCAAATTTCAGCATGCATCAGGGTCAGCTGGAGTGCTAAACAGATTCCTGCTCACACCATCTGAGCCACTGACTCAGTAGGTTGGGTGGTGCATGGGAATCTGCATTTCTAACCAGTTCCCAGGAGATGCTGATGTTGCTGATCCTGGCACCACAGTTTTGAGAACTGCTGTTTCAAGTATCATGAGGGTAACAACTGTAGTTTCCCCAGGCTGAGGGAACAAAGAGTACAAGTTTGAATTATTAAAACATAGAATCTTAGGGAAGGGTCCCTGTGTGGTTTGATCTCAGATTTCTGAACAGGGATTGCCAAATGGTCAATGGTGGTGTTTCTAGGCCTGGAGGTAAGGTCTGTGGGGGTGGTGTATGGAGCTGGCACAGTGTACCTGGGGTTCTGCTTGTGTTGGGAAAACTGCAAACTGGGTTTAGCTGCTGCTATGGGAAGGAACCACCGCTGTCAGGGTAAAGAAATTGTTGGAATGTGGGTGTGAGAAATGAGAACATAAGAAGGAGTAGTCAGTCACTCACTCTTCCTCTTCAGTTTGCAGTTTCCTTCTAGCATCCTTTATTGGCAGAGCTAACAGCCAGCTGGCAAAAGCAGAATGGGTATGCCAGCTAAAGGACAAGTTGGAACTGAGAGACAATAATTGAACCACTGGCACCATCAACATACCTGCTACACCTGTGTGAGCTCCTATGTGGCCACCAACCAACTCCATTTTTCTATTTAATGGCGTGTAACTATCTTATTTGCAATTGATGCACCCACCCTCTCCACAAAATCAGAGACACAAAGTCTTAGCAGTCAGTTATCTGTCACTGGACTATGTAGATTACTCCCCCCAAATCAATCATAGTACCATTTGAAAATTCTCTTACAAAAAGGTATAATTAACCTCCAAAAAAACTTGTATAAAATAAGGAGGAAAGAAAAGAAAATGCTTACTCTCTATATATAAACACATACCAGCAAAAGGAAGGAGATGATATATTTAGCTGCTCTGTCCTCTTTTCTGTGACTGGTCACATGGCCTTAGCTAGTATTTGTAACTTCTGCTTTTACCCATTCCATATTTCTTTGGCCTTCATTAGCACTTCATCTCGTTGGGGTTTTCTACCTGACCGGTGACCAAGATCTTCATCGCGGAAGGATCTGCACCCTCAGCAGTCGTGCCATTTTTCTTGGTAGCTGTAATTTTCTACTGACCTTTCTACTAAGCATGGAGTACTATGAGACACCTCAGAGAATCCCCTGGGTTCCAGACATAGCTCTCCTTTCCCCATTGTCAGTACAACCCATTTGTCTCCTGCCTCAGTGACATGAGGAAGCCAAGTGGCAATCTCATCTTCCAGTGCAATAGAGGGGAGAGGGGGAAGATGGCGGAAGGGTAAGACGCGGAGATCATCTTCCTCCCCACAGATACATCAGAAATACATCTACACGTGGAACAACTCCTACAGAACACGTACTGAACGCTGGCAGAAGACCTCAGACCTCCCCAAAGGCAAGAAACTCCCCATGTACCTGGGTAGGGCAAAAGAAAAAAGAATAAACAGATAAAAGAATGGGGACGGGACCTGCACCAGTGGGAGGGAGCCGTGAAGGAGGAAATGTTTCCACACACTAGGAAGCCCCTTCAAGCGTGTAGACTGCAGGTGGCGGAGAGGGGGGAGCTTCAGAGCCGCGGAGGAGAGCGCAGCAACAGGGGTGCAGAGGGCAAAATGGAGAGATTTCCGCACAGAGGATCGGTGCCGACCAGCACTCACCAGCCCGAAAGGCTTCTCTGCTCATCCCCCGGGGCAGGCAGGACTGGGAGCTGAGGCTCAGGCGTAGGTCCGAGTGCAGGGAGAGGAATGGCGGCATGAACAGAGCCTGAAGGGGTTAGTGCACCACGGCTAGCCGGGAGGGAGTCCGGGAAAAAGTCTGGACCTGCCGAAGAGGCAAGAGACTTTTACTTCCCTCTTTGTTTCCTGGTGTGCAAGGAGAGGAGATTAAGAGAGCTGCTTAAAGGAGCTCCAGAGACCCGTGCGAACCACGGCTAACAGCACGGACCCCAGAGACGGGCATGAGACGCTAAGGCTGCTGTGCCACTTGCAGCACAAGTCACTCTCCACACCTCCCTTCCAGGGATCCTGTGCAGCCCACCACTGCTAGGGTCCCGGGATCCAGGAACAACTTCCCTGGGAGAACGCACGGCGCACCTCAGGCTGGTGCAACGTCATGCTGGCCTCTGCCACGGCAGGCTCGCCCCGCACTCTGTACCCCTCCCTCCCCCAAGCCTGAGTGAGCCAGAGCCCCCTAATCAGTGGCTCCTTTAACCCCGTCCTGTCTGAGCGAAGAACAGACGCCCTCTGGTGACCTACATGCAGAGGCAGGGCCAAATCCAAAGCTGAGTCCCAGGAGCTGTGCGAACAAAGAAAAGAAAGGGAAATCTCTCCCAGCAGCCTCAGGAGCAGCAGATTAAATCTCCACAATCAACTTGATGTACCTTGCATCTGTGGAATACCTGAATAGACAACAAATCATCCCAAATTGAGGAGGTGGACTTTGAGAGCAAGATTTATGATTTTTTTCCCCTTTTCCTCTTTTTGTGAGTATGTGTATGCTTCTGTGTGAGATTTTGTCTGTATAGCTTTGCTTTCACCATTTGTCCTAGGGTTCTATCCGTCCATTGTTTTTGTTTTTATTACTTAAAATTTTTTTCTTAATAATTATTTTTCCATATTAATAACTTTATTTTACCTTACTTTATTTTATTCTCTTTCTTTCTTCCTTTCTAATTTCTCTCCCTTTTATTCTGAGTCGTGTGGATGAAAGGCTCTTGGTGCTGCAGGCAGAGGCTTGCTGTGCCTCTGAGGTGTGAGAGCCAACTTCAGGACGCTGGTCCACAAGAGACCTCCCAGCTCCACGTAATATCAGATGGCAAAAATCTCCCAGAGCTCTCCATCTCAACACCAACACACCCAGCTTCACTCAACGACCAGCAAGCTATAGTGCTGGACACCCTACGCCAAACAACTAGGAAGACAGGAACAAAACCCCACCCATTAGCAGAGAGGCTGTCTAAAATCATAATAAGTCCACAGACACCCCAAAACACACCACCAGACGTGGACCTGCCCACCAGAAAGACAAGATCCAGCCTCATCCACCAGAACACAGGCACTAGTCCCCTCCAACAGGAAGCCTACACAACACACTAAACCAACTTTAGCCACTGGGGACAGACACCAAAAACAATTGGAACTACAAACCTGCAGCGTGCAAAAAGGAGACTCCAAACACAGTAAGATAAGCAAAATGAGAAGACAGAAAAACACACAGCAGATGAAGGAGCAAGATAAAGATGCACCAGACTTAAAAAATGAAGAGGAAATAGGCAGTCTACCTGAAAAAGAATTCAGAATAATGATAGTAAAGATGATCCAAAATCTTGGAAATAGAATAGAGAAAATGCAAGAAACATTTAACAAGGACCTAGAAGAACTAAAGAGGAAACAAGCAACGATGAACAACACAATAAATGAAATTTAAAATACTCTAGATGGGATCAATAGCAGAATAACTGAGGCAGAAGAATGGATAAGTGACCTGGAAGATAAAATAGTGGAAGTAACTACTGCAGAGCAGAATAAAGAAAAAAGAATGAAAAGAACTGAGGACAGTCTCAGAGACCTCTGGGACAACATTAAACGCACCAACATTCGAATTATAGGGGTTCCAGAAGAAGAAGAGAAAAAGAAAGGGACTGAGAAAATATTTGAAGAGATTATAGTTGAAAACTTCCCTAATATGGGAAAGGAAATAGTTAATGAAGTTCAGGAAGCACAGAGAGTCCCATACAGGATAAGTACAAGGAGAAATACGCCAAGACACATATTAAACAAACTGTCAAAAATTAAATACAAAGTAAACATATTAAAAGCAGCAAGGGAAAAATAACAAACAGACAAGGGAATCCCCATAAGGTTAACAGCTGATCTTTCAGCAGAAACTCTGCAAGCCAGAAGGGACTGGCAGGACATATTTAAAGTGATGAAGGAGAAAAACCTACAACCAAGATTACTCTACCCAGCAAGGATATCATTCAGATTTGATGGAGAAATTAAAACCTTTACAGACAAGCAAAAGCTGAGAGAGTTCAGCACCACCAAACCAGCTTTACAACAAATGCTAAAGGAACTTTTCTAGGCAAGAAACACAAGAGAAGGAAAAGACCTACAATAACAAACCCAAAACAATTAAGAAAATGGGAATAGGAACATACATATCGATAATTACCTTAAAAGTAAATGGATTAAATGCTCCCACCAAAAGACAGAGTGGCTGAATGGATACAAAAACAAGACCCATATATATGCTGTCTACAAGAGACCCACTTCAGAACTAGAGACAGATACAGACTGAAAGTGAGGGGATGGAAAAAATATTCCATGCAAATGGAAACCAAAAGAAACCTGGCGTTGCAATTCTCAGGTCAGACAAAATAGACTTTAAAATAAAGACTATTACAAAAGACAAAGAAGGACACTACATAATGATCAAGGGATTGATCAAAGAAGAAGCTATAACAATTGTAAATATTTATGCACCCAACACAGGAGCACCTCAATATATAAGGCAAATACTAACAGCCATAAAAGGGGAAATCAACAGTAACACATTCATAGTAGGGGACTTTAACACCCCACTTTCACCAGTGCAATGGAATCATAGTTGTGTCACCTTGTGGCAGCATTATCCACTTATCTCCCCCTGGCAGCTCTCAGAGTTGCAAAGATGGGTTAATGTTGGTACGTGTGATGGTAAGAGGAGCCAACCCACTTCCTCCCTTGAGTCCTACCTAAATCCTTGTATTCTGGCTCTGAGAGACAATACCCTATATTGTTTCTCATACAAAACTATGGAGTTTGGATTTTATTCTTTTTATGCTTCTTTTTTCTTTCTCAGTTCTTTAAGGCAGAGGGAGTGAGCCTCTTGACTAGATCTCCTTGTCTCTTTCTGGCTTGCTTGTGTTTGAAAGCTTCTTTTTCCTCCTTTCTTTTTATTTTTAATTTTTATGTGTTTGCCTGATCTTCCTTGATGTTGGGCCCAGAAATCTATCTCACAATTCCTCCGATTAGCAGTGCAGCTCCACTGCTGTGGCCTGAGCTATGACCTTCTCTGCAATGACTCTCACATGGCCTCATGTGCCAGCTGGGAATCATTGCACATTTAGGTCTTTGGAATACTGAAATACATGGATATCTAATACTGATTGTTACCATTTTAGTTCCAATAACTTGATTTTATATTTTGGTCATTTGGGGTAAGAAGAATAAAAAGGCTTACATTAAAGGAACATAACTTGAAAAAAACGTTATGAAAAACCCCATGATATTTGGGGGACCGGGATGAGTGATGTGAAGGTTATTAGACCCTTCGTACTTAAGTATGAATTGTTTCTTTTCAACTCTGCGTGAGATTAACTTCACTAAATTGAGTCATTTAGAATGCTCAAGAATGTGAATGTGTAAAGATAAACGTATTACAAAATATTAACATGCATTAGATGTATTAAAGTACTTTGGTATATTAGCTATTTTGGTTTTGTTTATGGGTTATACATTTAAAGTTGCTTTAACAGTCATGACCATTTTCTTTTTTGAAGCTATTACTTGTCTTAGAAAGAGCATAATGATCATTAGAGTCATTGTGTTCTAAAGTACACTGACCACTAGATGACAGAAGCTAGACAGTGATTTTCAATGTTAGGCCCAATGCAGAGCATTGCTAGGTTCTGTTAGAACCTTTACTAAAATAAATAAATAAATAAATGGAATTTTGTGAAAATGGACATTTTTAAATATCTGCATACCAAAATTCTTGAGCAGTAATATCAAGACACTACAAAGTTGTACTTCTAAATTTTCATTGTTCTTACCTGTGTTTGGCATCAGTCATGATTTCATATTAAATGTATATAGTACATAAAAAGAGTATTAAAAGGAAGAGTGGTAATAACATATAAAGTATGCTCATCTATTTTTTTTTCTGACCATAGTGATTCTAGAAGAAAGCATTGTCCTCTTCTGTCATGTAAGAGTACTTGAATCTTCCATTTTCTCATCTGGCTTTTCTACCAGTGTGACAAGCTGTGAAAAGTCTACTTAGGGGAGTTCTAAGTCTGGCCAATTGCTGGTTTCAAAACTGTGAGTTTAGGATATCAGCAAAGATAATTACATACCAAAATTTCTTGTGGATTTTCTGTTGTATGCCTATTGCTTTGTAATTATATAAGAATAAAAAAACCTTTTGTCTAAATAGATTTAGAATCTACTTTCCTGCAGTTAAGAAAAGAAATATTCTTTCCCTCAGAGTTTTCAAGTGACCAAAATTCAGCTAATTTATTATAATTTTTTTAAAAATTAGTTTCAATTAGGTTCTCAGATGCCATTTCCTTGAATACTGAATGAATGAATATACTTCATCTTTCAGTTGGATGTGGGTCCAGTGTTCTCAATGAGTGTTATGACCCTTATTCTTGGTGTAGCACTGAGAAGCTCTCATAATTTTGTGGCGGAAAGTGAACAACAACAGCTATTCAAGGAAAAATTAGATTATTCCCATACTAAAGCAGGGGACTAGGGAGAAACTGACTTCAACCCATTGCATTGCCTAGGAAGTATGGGGACCCCAGGGGGGAAATATATATATATATACATATATATATATAATCTTTGGAGGAGAAAAAAGTCAATTCCCCAATCCCAGAAAGACAAACACTTTCATAATCATTCCACGGAGGCCAACAGGTTGCAAAACCAACTGAATAGCCCTGCAAACATAAATCTCCACCAGACTCCTAAACTCTTTTTTTTTTTTTTTTTTTTTTTTTTTTTGCGTTACGCGGGACTGTCACTGTTGTGGCCCCTCCCGTTGCGGAGCACAGGCTCCGTACACGCAGGCTCAGCTGCCATGGCTCACGGGACTAGCTGCTCCGCGGCATGTGGGATCTTTCCGGACCGGGGCATGAACCCATGTCTCCTGCATCGGCAGGCGGACTCTCAGCCACTGCGCCACCAGGGAAGCCCCAGACTACTTAACTCTCATCAAAGTAAGTGGGCTCCCAAGAAATTACCCAGAATGCTAGAGTGATTCAATCCTTCCCAGGGAACTCATTCAGTTGTTTACTCATTTGACACTGTTATTGAGGGTTCAGTATGTATTACACATTGCTGTAAGGAATAGGGACACAGGATGACTAGGACAGGGACCCTAATAGGAAACAACAACAACAAAACCTCCAGATGTTCTGTCTCTGTGCATCACTCCTGACTGTTCCAATATCTTCTGAAATACCTGTCATTGAACTGACCCAAGCTTAGTTTAATTTTGATGGGTATAGTGAGTGATGATGATGATTACAAAAGTTCCCATTTGGCATTTTGTACATTTAGTCATTATTTCACTTAATCTTCACAGAAGTTCTGTGAAAGTGTTGGAGCAAACAAAGCTGAAATATATTTGTTCCAACACGCTCCTGAACAGCCAGTGGATTAAAGAAGAAATCAAAAGAGAAATCAAAAAACATCTTGAGATAAATAAAATGGAAACACTACCAAAACTTATGGGTTACAGCAAAAGCGCTTCTAGAGGAAAGTTTATAGCTATAAACATACACATCGAGGGGAGAAAAAAATCTCAAGAAAACAACAAAACATCTCAAAGAACTGGAAAAAAATAAGAAATTAAGCTCAAGGTTAGCAGAAGAGAGGAAATAATAAAGATTAGAGTATAAGTAAATGAAATAGAGAACAGAAAAACAATAGAAAATATTAACCATAGTTTTTTCTTTGAAAAGATAAACAAAACTGACAAACGCCTAGCTAGACTAACCAAGGAAAAAAGAGAGGAGACCCAAATCAGATATAAATGAAAAAGGAGACATTACAACTGATACCACAGAAATACAAAAAATCATAAGAGTCTACTCTGAAAAATTATTTGTCAACAAACCGGGCAACCTAGAAAAAAACGGAAATATTCTTAGAAATATACAACTTACCAAGACTGAATCAGAAAGAAATAGAAAGTCTGAATAGGCCAAGTACTAGAAGGATATTGAATCAGAAATCAAAACTCTACCAATGAAGAAAAGCCCAGGACCAGATAACTGGTGAATTTTATCAAACACTTAAAGAATTAACACCAATGCTTCACAAACTCTACCAAAATATCAAAGAGGAGAGAACACTTCCAACACTTCCTTATTTTACAAGGCCAACATCCTGATACCAAAGCCAAATAAGGATACTACTAGAAAAGAAAACTAGAGGTCAATATCCCTGATAAATATAGATGCAAAAAATTTCAACAAGATACCAGCAAACCAAATTCAGCAGCACATTAAAAGGATCATTCACCATGATCAAGTGGGATTTATCCCTGTGACGAAAGGATGTTTCAACATATACAAATCAATGTGATATATAAATAGAATAAAAGATAAAGTCATATGATCATTTCAATAGGCACAGAAAAAGAGCTTGAGAAAATTCAACATCTTTTCATAAAATTTTTTTTAAAAGCTCAAAAAATTGGGTATAGGAAGAATGAACCTCAAGACAACAAAAGCCATATATGACAAGCCCAAACCCACAGCAAACATTATCCAATGATAAAAGGTTGACAGCTTTTCTTCTAAGGTCAGAAAGAGCACAAGTGTGCCCACTCTCACCACTCCTATTGAACACTGTACTGAAAGTCCTAGCTAGAGCAATCAGAAAAGACAAAAAAAGAACAGACATCCATATTGGAAAGGAAGAAGTAAAACTGTCTTTGCAAATGACATGATCTTAATATAGAAAACCCCAAAGACTCCACCCCCCAAAAAAAACTAACAACAAATTCAGTAAAGTTGCAGGATATAAAATCAATGCATAAATTTAGTTGTATTTCTATACAATAGCAACATACTATCTGAAAAAAAGTCCCATTCACAATAGCATCAAAAACAATAAAGTAGTTAGGAACAAATTTTACAAATGAATTGACATCTGCACAATGAAAACTATAAGACTTAGATGAAAGAAACTGAAGAAAACAAAAACAAATGGAAAGCTATCCCATACTCATGGATCAGAAGAATTAATATTGTTAATATCTCCATACTACCTAAAGCAATCTACAAATTTGATGCAATCTCCATCAAAATTCTAAGCCATTTTTCACAATGGTAGGACAAACAATCCTAAAATTTGTATGTAGCCAAAGTAATCTTGAGAAAGAACAAATAGCCAAAGTAATCTTTAGAAAGAACAAAGCTGGAGGCACTATAATTACTGATTTCAAACTATACTACAAAGCTATTGTAATTTTAAAAAAGCAGTATGATATTAGCATAAAAGATGACACATAGACCAATGGAACAGATTCAAGAGCCCAGAAATAAAGGAGCCAGGAATATACAATGGGGAAATGATAGTCTCTTCAATAAATGGTGTTGGGAAAACTGGATATTCACATGCAAAAGAATGAAACCAGACCCTTCCCTTACACCACTCATAAAATATTACATTAAAGATTTAAATACAAAACATGAAACCATAAAACCCCTAGAAGGAAATGGGAAAGCTCCTTGTTATTAGTCTTGGGAATGAATGTTTTGGGTATGACAACAAAAGCAAAAATCAACAAGTGGGTCTACATCAAACTAAAAAAACCTAAATCTGATTTAAAAACGGGCAGAGGATCTGAATAGACATTTTTTCCAAAGAAGACACACAGATATCTTGGCCAGAAAGTACATGAAAATGTGGTTGACATCACTAATCATCAGGGAAATGCAAATCAAAACCACGATAAGGTTTTTCTCCATGTCCCTCACAGTGGGCAGCAGATCTGAGGGGAGCTATCTGCTGAAGGTTCTGGGCCAATTGCTTTTTTGGGGCCCCACTGCCACCCACCCCACTCCTCCGTGGAGAGAATATGGTGGGCCAGAACAGCACCATCTTGGGTGGAACACTTTTCATCAGGTACTACATTTACTTTGACCTCGAGACAGAGTGACCCCAAATTCAAGAACAGGCTGTGAGAATGAAGAAAGAAACAAAAGCTTGACAAAGAGAGAGTTGGCTTTCCAAGTTACCTGACCTTAAAGATGCTGAAGCTATTCAGAATTTCTTTTTCCAATAACTATGGCTTGGTGAAGAGTTACTAGCCCAGGGTGAATATTGAGAAGGGTATAGACCACCTGACAAATGCAGTTGCTGTGTGTGGACAGTCATAGCAGTTATTGCAAGTGTTAGGGCTAACAATTCAACAACCAGTGTTCCAGATGCTTTTGACTAAGCTTCCAACAATTAGAGAATTAATTATAAATGCTCAGAGCTTGACTGAAGGTGATGTGGAATGAGAAAAAATGTCAACATAATTATCTCCATTTAAAATATTTTAAAAATCTTAACTCAGAAGATGAGCAGCTCTGGGGGTGTAGTGGGGGACATAAGGGCAAATATGCTTGTTTTTGACTGTCCTACACTGAAATCTACCAAAGTTAATTTTTACTTTGTGTAGAGCCATTTGTCTGTTTTATTTATTTTTCCCAGTAAAAAGCATATTTTGAGAGAGATTTTCATTTTATAAATACACTGTGTGTTACTGAAATTTAGATTTTGTTTATTCCTAAAACATGCAATTAAAATATACATATCACATTGTTTACATTACAAATACTCAGTGCTCAGTTTTGAAAGATGGCCAAAAAAGTGTAGAAGAAAGCTGAAGAATGCACATTTTTTTTAAGCAAGTACATTTTGCTTTACATCAGAAAACTGGATGGAAACTTGATTGTGTTTATCAAAGGTGAACATTAAAATCTTTGATTCTTTCCGTTTAATCTTTTTCCTCCCGGACCGGGGCACGAACCCACGTCCCCTGCATCGGCAGGCAGACTCTCAACCACTGCGCCACCAGGGAAGCCCTGTTTAATCTTTTATACATGTGAGATGTGCTGCTGTACTGTAGTAACAATTTCACCCTCCACTATGTATATTAATCTTGACATGTTTTGGTTAAATCAGTGGGCTTAATGTGTTCTGGATAGTTATCTCCTTAATAACTATCTAACTCATTTAGATATATGTAGTTGCAAATAGCACTGGAAATTAGATCTATGTGCATCCCTAATCTAGATGAATGAGCTTCAGCAGTTAATGTCTGCCCACTTACCTCATTTATAAAATGAGAGAATTGGTCTGCTTATTCAGAGAAGCCTCCCTTTCAGCTTCTAATTTCTTTGGTTCTGTTCAGCATCTTCAAATCCACCTTCTTCTGAGGGATATATCTGTTTGGGCAACCACACTTGCATTTTTTAATATTCTGAATTTTACATGCTTGCCTGACTTGGTATTTCTGAACTGTTTTTTTAAGATATAAATTGTGTTGATTTTCACTGAAATTATGGTTCTATCACTACTTATTTAAATTAATCTGAAACTTAACCTTCAAGTTAAAAACAAAACAAAACAAAAAAACCATGAGATATCACCCCACACCTGTTAGAATGTCTATAATCAAAAAGACAAGAGATTACAAATGTTGACAAGGATGTGGAGAAAAGAGAACTCTTGTACACTGTTGCTGGGAATGTAAATTGGTACAGCCACTATGGAAAACCACATGAAGCTTCCTTTAAAAATTAAAAATAGGGCTTCCCTGGTGGTGCAGTTGTTGGGAGTCCGCCTGCCGATGCAGGGGACGCGGGTTCGTGCCCTGGGTCCGGGAGGATCCCGCATGCCGCGGAGCGGCTGGGCCCGTGAGCCGTGGCCGCTGAGCCTGCGTATCCGGAGCCTGTGCTCTGCAACGGGAGAGGCCGCGGCAGTGACAGGCCCGCATACTGCAAAAAAAATAAATAAATAAAAAATAGAGCTACCATATGATCCAGCAATCTCCCTCTGAGGTATATATCTGAAGGAAATGAGATCACTATCTTGAAGAGATAGCTGCATCCTCATGTTCATTGCAGCACTAACCTAAGTGTCTGTCAACAGATAAATGGATAAAGAAGTTGTGGTATATATGTACAATAGAATTGTACAATTCAGCCATAAAAAAGAAGGAAATTCTACCATTTAAGACAACATGGGGCTTCCCTGGCGGCACAGTGGTTAAGAATCCACCTGCCAATACAGGGGACATGGGTTCAAGCCCTGGGCCAGGAAGATACCACATGCCATGGAGCAACTAAGCCCTTGCACCACAACTACTGAGCCTGCCCTCTAGAACCAGTAAGCAACAACTACTGAATCCCCTACACCTAGAGCCCATGCTCACAACAAGAGAAGCCACCACAATAAATAACCTGTGCACCACAATAAAGAGTAGCCCCTGCTAGCCGCAACTAGAGAAAGCCCACGCGCAGCAACAAAGACCTAACACAGCCAAAAATAAATAAATAAATATTTTTAAAAAGACAATATGGATGGACCTTGAGGGCATTATGCTTAGTGAAGTAAGTCACACAGAAAGACAAATACTGTATGACAGCATTTATATGTGGAATCTAAAAAAAAAAAAATCTAAAAAACCCCCAAAAAACTAAAAAGCAGATTGTGGTTACCAGGATTGGAGGGGTTTGGGGAAGGGAGATGGAATATGTGAAGATAGTAAGAGGGTGCAAACTTTCCATTATAAGATGAATAAATTCTGGGGATCTAATTTATAGCATGGTGATTATACTTAACAATACTTTATTGTGTGATTGAAAGTTGCTAAGAGAGTAGATCTTAAAAGTTCTCACCACGCACATAAATTAACTATGTGAGGTGATGGATGTGTTAACTGACTTTAGCATGGTAATAATACCACAATATTTATATATATCAAGTCATCATGTTATACAATGTTATATGTCAATTATACAATGTTATATGTTAAACTTATACAATGTTATATGTCAATTATATGTCAATAAAGCTGGGAAAAATAAATGTCAAAAAAGATATTTGTTCAGTAGAGCAAGGCTGAATAGAGTGATATCCACTTGCTCTTTAATAGATTTTTCCAGAGGCCTCAGGCAAAGACACTTGATCTTCTCTAAGAGGTGTTTTTCTCTTATAGAAAGGACTATTTTAATGTTTTGATTGATCTTTCTGACCTAAGGTCTTAGTTTTGCTCATCCATTGGAATAGAATTTTTTTTTTTTTGGCTGCGTTGGGTCTTCGTTGCTGCGCGCGGGCTTTTCCCTGGTTGCGGAGAGTGGGGCCACATCTCATTGCAGTGCACGGGCTTCTCATTGCGGTGGCTTCTCTTGTTTTGGAGCACAGGCTCTAGGCACGCGGGCTTCAGTAGTTGTGGCTCGCAAGCTCTAGAGCACAGGCTCAGTAGTTGTGGCGCACGGGATTAGTTGCTCCGTGGCATGGGGGATCTTCCCAGACCAGGGATCGAACCCCTGTCCCCTGCATTGGCAGGCGGATTCTTAACCACTGCGCCACCAGGGAAGCCCTGGAATAGAATTTTTAAAGTATTTTAAAACTCTATCTTCAGTATACTTTAATGTCTTCTGCTTCAGATATTTGAAACTAATAATGTCATGTGAGACTGTCAGCCAGGGTGACTACCAATGTCTTTTCCAGCATAGTCAGCTTATGTGGCTGCTCAAGACTTAAGAAAGAGTGTTCCCAGGAAAAAGGCCAATGGCCTTTTAAGACCTAGCCTTTAAAACACAAGGCATTACTTCTGCCATATATATTGTTTGAAGTAGTTACAAGCCCACCTAGATTCAAGGGAGGGGTCATGAGAGATGTATCAAAAAATTTGCAACTGGGTTTGAAAACCACCATGGGTGGTAATGAGAAGGTTTTAAGATGGGAACACTTTAACCAGATTTGCATTTTAATTAGATCCACCTGGCTGGAATGAGAATAGATGTGGTGAGACCAGTTGAGAGAAAGAAATGGTAGTAGTGGAGATGTGAATGGATACAGAGGTGTGAATGGATTCAGGAAATATTTAAGAGCTAAAATCTATGGGATATAAAACAATAACTGTAACACTACCATTTGGCTTATAACATATATGAATGTAATATACTGACAATAGCACAAAGGAGGAGGACAGAAATGAAGTTAGGATGGAATAAAGTTTCTACATTTTATTGAAATTAAGTTAGAATTAACATGAAGTGGATTGTGGTATAAATTAAGATGCATATTGTAATCCACAGAGCAACCAGCCACTAAGAAAATAACAAAAATTGTTTAAAAATCAACACTTGAATTAAAATGGTACAGTATAGAATTTTATTTTGAAAAATAGTAAAGAAAGAAGAATAAAAGAGACATGAGGCATATAGAAAATAAATAGCAAAGTGGAAAACATAACTTCCACCATATCAGTTACATGAAGTGTGAATGTATTAAACACTCCAAATATAGAGATTACACAACAAACAAAAATCCAGGACAAGATGACTTCACTGGTGAATTCTACAAAACATTTAAAGAATACCAATCCTTCTCAAACTCTTCCAAAAAAATAGAAGAGGAGGGAACATTTCCATACACATTTTACAAGACCAACATTACCCTGTTACCAAAACCAGAAAAGAATGCCACAAGAAAACAAAATTACAAGCCAATAGCCCTGTTGATGAACATAGATGCAAAAATCCTCAACAAAATATTAGCAAACTGAATTTAGCAATACATTAAAAGGATCATATACGATCATCAAGTGGGATTTATTCCAAGGATGCAGCATGGTTCAACATCTGCCAGTCAATCAGTGTGATTCATCACATTAACAAAATGAAGAATAAAAAATGATATGATTATCTCAATAGATGCAGAAAAAGCATTTGAAAATTTTCAACATCGATTTATGATAAAATCTCTCAACACACTTGGTATAGAGGGAATGTACCTCAACATGATAAAGCCCATATATAACAAACCTACAGCTTACATCATACTCAGTGGTGAAAATCTTAGAGCTTTTTCTCTAAGATCAGGAATAAGACAAGGATGCCCACTCTCACCAGTTTTATTCAAAATAACATTGAAAGTCCTAGCCAGAGCAATTGTGGTGGTGGGGGGAAGGCATCCTAATCAGAAAGAAAGAAGTAAAACTGTCACTATTTGCAGATGACATGATATTACATATAGAAAACCCTAAAGATTCCACAAAAAACTATTGGAACTAATAAACAAATTCAGTAAAGTTCCAGAACACAAAATCATTGAACAGTTGACCCTCTGTCCATATCCCTGGGTTCTGCATCTGTGGACTCAACCAACTGCAGACTGAAACCGTTCATTAAAAAATTCCAGAAATTTTCAAAAAGCAAAATGCAAATTTGCTGCATGCCAGCAACTATTTACATAACATTTACATTGTATTAAGTATTATAAGTAATCTAGAAATTATTTAAAGTATATAGGAGAAAGTGTGTAGGTTATATGCAAATACTGTGCCATTTTATATAAGGGACTTCAGCATCCGTGGATTTGGGTATTTACAGGGGTCCTGGAACCAGATGCCTGAGGATACCAAGGGATAATTGTACAAAAATCAGTTGCATTTCTGTACACCAATAACAAACTATCAGAAAGATAAATTAAAGAAACAATCCCATTTACAATTGCATCAAAAAGAATAAAATATCTAGGAATAAATTTAACCAAAGAGGTGAAAGACCTGTACACTGAAAACTATAAGCCATTGATGAAAGAAACTGAAAAAGACACAAATATATGGAAAGATATTCCATGTTCATGGATTGGAAGAATTAATATTGCCAAAATGTCCATACTACACAAAGCAACCTATAGATTCAATGCAATCCTGATCAACGTTCCAATGGCATTTTCCACAATAATAGAACAATCCTAAAATTTGTATGGAACCACAGAAGACCCTGAGCAGCCAAAGCAATCTTGAGAAAGGACAAAGCTAGGGCATCACATTCCCTGATTTCAAACTATATACAAAGATATTATAATCAAAATAGTATGATATTGGCATTAAAACAGACACACAGAACAATGGAACAGAGTAAAGAGCCCAGAAATAAACTCACACAATTAATTTACAACAAAGGAGCCAAGAATATACAATTGGAAATGGACCATTCTTCAATAAGTGGGAAAACTGAACAGCCAGATATATGTGTGTATACACACACACACACACACACACACACACACAAAAGAATGTTATTCAGCCATTAAAAAAGGTAATCTTGCCATTTGTAACAACATGACTGAAGCACATTTATGCTAAGTGAATAAATCAGACAGAAAAACAAATACTGTATGATCTCACTTATATGTGGAATCTAAAAAGCTAAAAAAGAAAAATCAAACTCATAAATAAGAGAACAGAGAGAAAGATTGGTGGTTTTCAGAGGTGGGGGTGGCAAAACTGGGTGAGGGTGGTCAAAGGTACAAACATCGGTTATAAAATAAATAAATCATGGGGATGCAATGTACAGCATGGTGACTATTGTTAATAATACTTTGTTGTCTATTTGAAAGTTGCTGAGAGTAAATCTTAAAAGTTCTCATCACAAGAAAAAAATTACTGCGTGGTGATGGATGTTAAGTAGCTGATCATTTCACAGTAAACACACACACACACACACACACACATATTAAAGATTACAGTCACTCTGGAAAACAGTTGACACTTTCTTATAAAATTGAACATGCAATTACCATATGACGCAGCAACTGCACTCTGGGACATTTATCCCAGAGAAATGAGAACTTATGTTCACACAAACCCCTGTACATGAATGTTCATAGCAGTTTTATTTGTAAGAGCCAAACCTGGAATCAATCTAAATGTTCTTCAATTAGTGAATTGTTAAACTCTATATCAGAAGCACTAGTCATAAGTAAAGGGAACAAACAAAAATTCCAGTTTCTAGTTCTGCATATAAGGAGCTCCATCCTAATAACAAGTAAAAAGCTGGAGACTGAAAACTCAAAAGCTATTCTTGTGTCCATAAGAGATGGGAGAACAAATTGCTGCCCTCAAGATTGGAGACACAGACAGATGAATATATGAAATCACAGCTTATGGGAGCAGAGACTCATGAACAGAAACTACCTTAGGAACCAGTGCTGGGGTAGGAAACACTGAATCATAATTGATGAATTGCTGGAGGCTCAGTGTGAACAACTTTGAGAGTTAAAAACTGCAGGAAGACCCAGTCTTAGGAGGGTCCCCACAGTTTCATGAGATTTACCACCAGGAGCTTGACCAGGTTCTCATGGTAAATACTGGGGGGAAATCTTATGTTTCTAGCCCAGAGAGTGGGGGGAGGGGTGGAGGAGGAACCATTTCAAAATACACCAGAACATTCTCTTCTTAACAAGACCTGCCCTTAGAATAAACTAGTTAACCATAGCCTAAACTTCTGGGGTATTAACAGCCTGACTGATCCAGGGGGAAGGGAAATAACCCTATTCCAACTCACTCTATTTATCCTGTCCTAGCTAAGGAGGAGAAAAAGACCTGAGAAACACTTGTGAACTTCATAGCAGAAGCATAGGCTCAGAAAAAGACTGAGACCTCATCATAAGACTATAGAACTTCCCCCTACACCTTACAACTACATTACTAAAGGCCTATTTACAACAGTTCCTTTTACCCACCATTTCACATCCAGCTATCAAGAAAAAATATTAAAGGGCATATTAAAAGGCAAAAATTAAAATTTGAAGAGAAAGAGCAAGCATTAAACCAGACATGGCAAGATGTTGGAACTATCAAACCAAGAATTTAAAATCAATATGATTAATATGGCAAGGACTGTAGTGCATAAAGTAGACAACATGCAAGAACAGATGGGTAATGTAAGCAAAGAGATGGAAGAACTAGAAAGAAATGATAAAAGACCAAAAACACTGTAACAGCAACAAAGAATGCCTTTGATAGGCTTATTAGTAGACTGGACATGGCTGGAAAAGAATCTCTGAGCTTGAGAATATCTCAATCAGAAACATATAAAACAAAAATCGAAGAGAATAAAGACTGAAGGGGGGAGAAAAAATATCCAAGGAAAATGGGACAAAAAAAGAAGTTGCAACATACATGTGGTGGAAATACTAGGAGAAGAAAGAAGAAAGAAAGAAAGAAAGGAAGGAAGGAAGGAAGAGAAAGAAAGAAAGAAAGAAAGAAAGAAAGAAAGAAAGAAAGAAAGAAAGAAAGAAAGAAAGAAAGAAGGAAGGAAAGAAAGAAAGAAGGAGGGAGGTAGGGAGGAAGGAAGGAAGAAGAAGAAATATTTGAAAAAATAATGACTAAGTATTTCCCCAAATTAATGTCAGGCACAAAATTACAGATCCAGGAAGTTCAGAGAACACCAGGATAAATTCTGAAATCATTACACCCAGACATATCTTCAAACTAGAAAATCAGAGATAAAGAAAAAATCCTGAAGAAGCCAGAGGAAATAAAACACACCCCTATAGAAGAGCAAAGATAAGAATTACATATCATGAAAGAAGGGAGTGGAGTGAAATATTTACAGTGTTGAACCAACCCAGAATTCTGTACTCTGAAGTTATCCTTCAAAAGTGAAGGAGAAATAAAGACTTTCTCAGACAAACAAAAATTGAGAAAATTTGTTGCCAGTAGACCTACCTTGCAAGAAATATTAAAAGAAGTTCTCTAGAGATAATGAAATTAAGTCAGAAGCTCAGATCTACACAAAACAGAAAGTGTTGAAGAAGAAATGTGAAGGTAAAATTAAGTTTTTCATTTTTCTTATTCTTAATTGATCTGATAGACAAAAGTTTGTTCAAAATAATAATATCAACACAATGTATTTGATTATGTATGATTATATATCTTATGTAATGTATAAACATACATAATGCTCATGTATATATGCTTATATATAAATGAAACGAATGGCAGCAATGACAAAAGGGACATGAAGGAAGAATTAGGATTATTGCTTTTATTACAAGGTACATGTGAAGTGGTGTAGTGTTATTTGAAAGTGGACCTTGATTAATTGTAAATGTATACTGCAAATTCCAGGGCAACCAGTAAACAAACAAGCAAAAAAGTAATTCTTTAAAAAGTGTAACTCACGTACTAAAGAGAGAAAATAGAATCATATGAAATAAACTGTGAATGGAAGAAGAATAGTGTAAGACAAAAATACAAAGAATGAGGGTGACAAAAACAGTAACAAATATGGTATATATTAATCTGACTATATCAATAATCACTTTAAATGTCAATGGTCTAAATGCACCAATTAAAATACAGAGATTGTCAGAGTGAATCAAAAAATAAGACCTAACTATATGGTGTCTATTTAAAGAAACCTACTTTAAATGTAAAGACACATGTAGATTAAAAGTAAATAGATGGAGAAAATGATAACAAAAGAAAGAGTAATCAAAAGAAAGCAGGAATAGCTATATGAATCTCAGAGCAAGGAAAGTTAACAGGAATTTTAAAAAATCATTTCGTAATGATAAAGGGATCCATTCTCCAAGAAGACATGCAACTTTTAATGTGTATGTACCTAACAACAGAGCCTTAAAGTACATGAGGCAGAAATTGATAGAACTGCAAGGAGAAATAGATGAATCTACTATCATAGTTGGAGACTTCAACATTCCTCTTACAGAAATGGACTGATCCAGCAGGCAGAAAATCAGTAAGGACATTGCTGAACTCAACAGTACCATGAATCAACTAGTTGACACTTGTAAACTACTTCAACAGCAGAATTCACACTCTTCTCAAATTCATGTGGAACATTCACCAATATAACCATATTCTGGGCCATAAAGTACACCTTAAAAAATTTAAAAGAATAGAAATCATACAGTGTCTGCTCTCAGAACACAATGGATTAAACTAGAAGTAAATAATAGAAATATAACTGGAAAATCACCAAATACATGGAGATTAAACAACACAGTTCTAAATACACGAGTCAAGGAAGAAATCTAAAGAAAAAAAATTTAAATAATTGGAACTAAATAAAAATGAAAACAGAGCTCATCAAAATGTGTGGAATGCAGTGAAAGTCGTGCTTAAAAGGAAATTTATAGCATTGAATGCATAGAACAGAAAAGAAAAAATATGTAGAAAGCAATTTTTATTTTATTCATTTTTTTCTTCTTTTATTGAGATATATTGACATACAACAATGTATAAATTTAAGGTATACAGCATAATGATTTGATTTTTATACATCATGAAGTGATTATTCCAAGTTTAGTGAACATCTATCATATAAGTACAAAATTAAAGAACTAGAAAAAAAGAAAACTCTAAAATCAATAACTTATCAGTTTAGGAAATAGAAAAAGAAGAGCAAATGAAATCTAAAGTAAAGAGAAGAAAAGAAATAATGAACAGAACAGAAGTCAATGAAATTAAAAAAACAAGTCCCAGTAGAGAAAATCAATGAAACCAAAAGCTGGTTCTTTGGAAAGATCAATAAAATCAATAAACCTCTAGCCAGGCTAAGGGAAAAAAAGAGAGAAAGAAGATACGAATTACTAATATCAGGAATGAAAAAGGGGACATTACTACAGATCCCAAGGACATTAAAAGAACATTATGAACAACTATGTACCAATTCCTTGAAAGACACAGCCTTCCAAATCTCACAGAAGAAGAAATAAACAATCTGATTAGGCCTATATCTATTAAAGAAATTGAATAAATAATAACATTCCAAAAAAACCACCAGACTTAACTGGTGTATTCTAACAAACATTTAAAGAAGAAATTGTACCAATTCTCTACAATCCTTTTCAGAAGATAGAAGCAAAGGGAATACTTCCTAACTCATTCTATGAGGCCAGCATTACCCCAATACCAAAACCAGACTAAGACATTACAAGAAAGGAAAACTAAACACTAATATCTTTTATGAACATAGATGCAATATTTCTCAACAAAATAATAGCATATCAAAAAAATAATAGCATATCAAATACAACAATGTATTTTAAAAATATACACGTGACCAAATGGGATTTATACCATACACGTAAGGTTGTTTCAACATGCAAAAATAAATTCATGAAACCGTCACATCAGCTGGCTATAGAAGAAAAATTCTATGATCATATCATTTTGGACCTACACCAGGATTCTAAACTTAACTTAGAACTTTTCTTTGGACTCAGGATCTTGGATATGGATTTAGACCTGACCTGGACATTGGAACTAGAATTTGAAAAGGGACCTACTCTTAGATCCAGATCTTGAACCTCAAAACTTGAGGTTCAGCTAACCCTAGCTCTATCCCTTGTCCTAGCCCTAGCAATAACCCTAATATTAACCTTAACTCTAACATTGGCATTAATCCTAGCCTTAGCTTTAGCCTCAGATCTAATCTTAACCATAATCATAGCTTTAACTTCAACCACAAACCTAACTCTAAGCCTAAGGCTAGCCCTAAGCCTAATTGTACATATGTCACAATAAGATGGTTAGAGCTCAATGTGTGAGAAGGGACACATTTTCCTTAAAAAAGAATTCCAAATAATGGGTGGATATTCCTTCCTCTAGGAGACGGAATTTAATTCCCTTCCCCTTATGTGTAGGCTAGACTTAGTAACTCACTTCCAGAGAGTATGGAAAGAGGAAAATAGCAACTTTACAGTGGAGAAACTTGGTTGGAGAAAGCTTAACAAAATGATCAATGTTAACATCACCAGCAATGTCATGTTGTTATCATGTATTTCTCATATGTGATTAAAAGGGGACTATAATTCTGTGGAATTCTTCCCCAAAACCCATAACTTAAGTATAATTATAATAAAGTACCATACAAATCCAAATTTAGGGACATTCTACAAAATACTTCATTAGTACTCTTTAAAGTGGAGTCTAAAGATCATGAGAAAAAAAGGAAAGACTGGAAAACTGTTACAGATCAGAGGAGATTAAAGAAATATGATGACTAAATACAACGTGGTGTACTGGATAGGATCCTGGAACAGAAAAAGGACATTAGTGGGAAAAGTGTGAAATCTGAATAAAATCTATACTTTACTTAACAATATTGCAACAATGTTAATTTCATAGTTTTGAAAAATGTACCATAGTTATGAAAGATGTTAACACTAGGGGTAACTGGGTAAAGGGAATACTCTGTACTATCTATGCAACTTTTCTATGAATCTAAAATTATTCCCAAGAAATGTTAAGGGAATTATTAAGCTTTTATACCTATTAATTAATAACTGTATTAGAGAGTAACTACAGAGATCAAATTGGTGAATAATAGCTCTTCCTTATAGATAAAATCTAAAACTAGAAACAATGATTGAATTTCTTCCTAGCACCCTCCCTTTAAACCTGGTTGTGAAGATTACTACCAGTGTATGTAAGATACTTTCAGAAATTAGAAACTGAAAAGTAAAACTAACAAAAAATATTTGTTATTATAAATAACAATGGAATTTAGTATGCTGTTATACCTTCAGACCTACTGTAGGACATGCTGTTCTTTGCTGTTCCACTTGTGGCAGGATTCATAGTTTTTCTAACAGGTACAGATCCCTAGGCCTGATACTGTGAGGAAGTGTTATACTTGAGCTCCACTCTTATCTCTCTCAGGCATTTTTTGGTATTGTCTAAAATGTAAATACATACTGTCAACCTCCAGCATGATACCAGGCACATAATAGAAACCCAATAAATGTTTCACTGTGAGTGGAGTATAAGTTGATAGAATATTTTTGAAGGTTGATTAGGAAGATTAGATTGATTGAAAATCAATATTTTAAGTTTGCATCTCTTTCTTTCCAGAAATTCTAGTTCTAGAAATTTATATATAGCTATACACATGTATACAATGTGTATATGTTCACATTGCAGCCTATCTGTAACAGAGGACAGAAACAAAATATCCCCAAACTGAAAACAACTAAAAGTCCATCAATATTGGACTGGCCATGTAAATTATGTAATGTGACGCAGCTATTAAAGAGAATGGAATGTATGTACGCAAAAATTGACTGGGAAGATCACTATCCAAGACAGATTGTAGACTATGTATATTATGCTGCTCTTGTATAAAATACAGGAGCTCCACTACGTAGAAATACTTACATACAAGATATAACAAGTGTGAATGTAAACACTTGGGAAATATCTGAAAGAACCACACAAGATACTGGGAGAGTGGGACAACTTTCCATGTCCCATGATTGGAATTCTGAAGGGTAAACACACGAACTAATGGACCTCTGCTACCATCTTACGGCAAGGGAGGGAATTGCAGGCGTCAGACTCCTCTTTACTAAGGAAGCGTCTCAGTCGGCCGGCGTAATGACGTCATCTCGACGCGCGGTGGCGCATGCGCAGTAGAAGGAGGCCGGCGAGCTGCGTGCGTTTGTGCATGGGCGCTTGTGGTTCGGGGCCCTGTGCTGGCACCGGGGGCGCCGGGTTGGCGACTTTTGCACTCTTGGCATTGGGTGGGCGGCATCTTGGGGGGTCGCATGAGCCAGTGGCATCATGCCCGTGGGCGCTGGGGTCAGCGTCGCGGCTTTTCCGGACGGACGTTCGTCGGCCAGGAGGAAGGGCGGAAAGCACATCTCGGAAAGGTAATACGGCTTGGCCCCTGGGCCTGGGCTTCGTATCTTGTGCTGTCTCCTGTGACTGTTGCCTCCGCGCGCTGGCCCGTCCGCGCTGTGCTAGGGGGTACTGGTCGTCTCGCGGCTCAGTTCACAGTAGCTGAAAGGGACAGTGTGTGATGTTCTGATTTCTCCCCATCGTTTTAAAACGGAGGCTCTGGCCATTGCTCCTCGGGTAAAATGCAGAGGGACTGCTTTTTAAGATGGGACTGTCAGTGTTGGGGACCCTCCTTAATTACCAGGATGGAATCCCCTTCAGTTCCTCAAGCTGTGTTGTTTAGGCACAGAAAATGTGAGTAATAGTCACTGGAACTAAGTTTGAGTGAAAAAACGCACCGGTACCGCCGAATTTTCGAACTAATCTTACAAAAATCAGTTCAGATATTATTCTTCACTGTGTTTCCTAGCATTAAGGAATTTTATTATCAGGTTTTGTATAAGAACTAAAAGTAAATTGTGAAGTGGAAGAATTGAGTTTAAACTATTTCAGTCAACACGCATGTATTAATGATACCTTAGTAGTCAACAGCGGGCTAGGTTTTATCAGGGATACAGAAGTTCTGGCCATCTCTGGTTTTAGATATCCCTTATTTGTTGAGACCTTTGCATTGTTTTGTTGCCTTTTATCTGTTTTCAAGATGGGAAAACAGGAACAAGGGAAGTATAGGTTATTACTAGGTGGGGTTGAATAAGTGGAGCAGCAAAATGTAAAGCAGAAAGAAGAGGGACCTACCCTAGAGGGATATGATTTCCATTTTCAAGGCGCATTCATCCTACGCAGGGAGACAGCCTAACATAAAATTTGCCTAACAAAAAATATATTAACAGGTGGAAAGACTATCTCCCAGTTGAACAGCGGATGCCTGGGACTCGTTTCATTGCTTTCAAAGTTCCTTAAAAAAAGGTAAGCAAAAGTTAATACCGTATTCTTTCAGAAATCTGAATTCTCCATATAGAGCCCTGGCTCTCAACCCCATCGTACTCCATTTTCCCTTTTTATAGCAAATACTTTTTAATACCTCTTTTACTATCCAGAAATGGAATTCATAGATAAATACAACCTACTTTTGTACTTAATAAAATTTTAAAAATACAACAATGGAATGCGCTAACTATAAATAAAGAATAAAGTAATTTATAAGAAAGTAATATGTATCTCAGTATGTAAATGTTTGGGGATGACTATACTAGAAATAAATAGTCAGTTACTTGTACCATGAATGCAGTAAACTATGGACTTTGATTGATAATGATGTGCCAGTGTTGGTTCATGAATTCTAACAAATGAAGCACACTGGTATGGCATGTTGATAATGGGGAAGGATGTGTGGGATGAAGGAGAGAGAGTATAACTGGGAACTGTGTACATATTGCTCAGTTTTGCTGTGAAACTCAAACTGCTCTAAAACTAGTCTACTAATTTGAAAAGAAAATTGTGTTGCTGGCACTTGAATAACCAAACAGATCAATCAAACAGAGTACATAAATAAACCAATACATAAAAGAATATTTAGCCATCCTTTATATAGGTAGATATTCAAGAAGTATTTATTTATGTGTCTATTTACAGGCAATCTGCTTGGAGCTGGCAATACAGTGGTGGGCAAAATTGATGTGGTCCCTGCCTTCTCGGAGTTTACAGTCAGGTTAGGAGACCAACATGAAATAAACAAACATAGAAATAACTATATAGAAGTGAGCTTATTTTCTTCCGTCTAATCTCTCTGGAAGAAAGGATTGTAATATCGCTTGTAAACTCCAGAGGAGGAAACTTTACTTTGAATCTCATATGTTAGCATCACAGGTTTTGAATAAATGGATAATGTAGTAAAGGATTTTAAAAATATGTTCTTCCTTATTTTATTCTTTCTGACAGAGTTTTGAAAAGAATCTTGCTCCAGAAGAACGTTTCTCCCCCTTGGATTTCTTAACAAAATCCAAGGACAGAATGAAGAACTTGGGCTGATTATTGACTTAACATATATTCGCCGCTGTTATAAGCCAGAGGTAAATGGAAGCCGTAATTGAAAATGACCTTTCTGATACTGTAATAATTCATAGTAGTTCAGTAGTTATCATCTTATGCTAAGGTGAATCCTGGCCTTCTCTCATGGGTTCAAAAAGGGAAGCTAGTGGTTTCCTGTAATTGCTGTTTCAAAATGAGATTAAAGATATGAATTGAACTATAGTATTTGGCAGTTGGCTCTAGATATGCTTAAGAAATTCTGTAAGCTTCCATGTTCTATATTTTGAAAATGAAGTAAACTTTTAGTAGTTACAGTAGTATCCTAAAAAGAAAGAAAGGTATGTCCATTATGTCTTTAGCACTTATTTTAAGCAGTTGCCTGAGCATGTTTAAGCATCACTGTAAAAGACAATTGTTCTCTAAGTTTTATGCTTCCTTTTCCTAATGCCTTCTGATATAGTACAGAAACCCATATATTCTCTTGGCCCATGTAGGACATTCCAGTGCAAAAGAATTATCCTTCTTCTGACCTGTTCCATGGCCTTGGGAGACAGTAACACCTAATGTCTTTTAATATTTGTAGAGCAGTTTGTCATTTAGAAAGTTCTTTCATATCCATTGACTTAGTTAATCTTCACAGCAGTCCTTTGCTCTTGAAGTGGAAGTAGTACTGATATCTCCTACTGAGTGCTTACTCTGCACTAAGCTCAGAGGATAGACAACTACAATTACTAATTTTACAGATGATGAAACTGACTCTCGGAAGAATTGAAATTTCAGCTCTGTTATTCCTTTTTTTTTATTGTGGTAAAATATAGATAAATCATATTTATTTTAACCATTTATAAATATGCAGTTCAGTGGCATTAAGTACAGTCACAGTGTTGTGTAACCATCACCACTGTCTATAACCAAAACTTTTTCATCATCCTCAACAAAAACTCTGTAACCATCAAACAGTAACAACCCCATTTTCCCTCCCACCAACCCTTGGTAACCTCTATTCTATTTTCTGTCTCTGTGAATTGGCCTATTCTAGGTACCTTGTGTAAGTGGAATCTGCAGTATTTGTCCTTCTGTGTCTGGCTTATTGCACTAAACATCGTGTTTTCAAGGTTCATCCATGTTATAGCACGTAAAGAAATGCCGTTTCTTTTTTGGCTTAGAAAATCCCATTGTGTGTATATAGACCATAGTTTGTTATTCAACGGTTGATTGACACTTGGTTGTTTTCCACCTTGTAGGTATTGTGAATCATGCTGCTATGATCATTGGTGTACAGATATTTGTTCAAATCCCTGCTTTCAGTTCTGTTAGATGTGCAGCGTAGGTAGTAGCAGAGTTGTTGGATCATACGGTAGCTCTACGTTTAACCTTTGAGAAAGTGCCAAACTGTTTTCTACAGTGTTGTCTTGTTTTTAAACAATTATCACAAATTTTAACCATATACAAAAGTATAAAAATACTGTGAATGTTCCTTGTATACCCATGAACTCATCCAGCTTTCTTATTTACCAACTGATGGCTGTCATGTTTTATCTATACGCCCACCTGTTTCACCCCATTCCATATTATCTTGAAGCAGCTCCAAGACAACATGTAATTACACCTGTACGTTTTTGGTACGTGCATGTAAAATATTGGACTTTTATTCCTTAATATCATTTTTTAATATTAAATACCCAGGGAGTGCTCAAATTTGCAGTTGTCTCCTAAACGTCATAAAAAATTGTTTATAAGAATTTTGAATTAGATCCCAATAAGGTCCACACTTTGCCGTGGATTGTTAGGTCTCTGAAGTCTTGTTTAATCTATAAGTTCTCCCTCCATGTCTCTCTCACGTTTTTTTTCCTCCTTGAATTTTGATTTTAAAGAAACCAGGTAATTTGTCCCATCTAGATGTCGATGATTACATTCCATGTGTTGGTAACATATTCTTCAATCCTTTTTTTTCCTGTAAATTGGTAGTTGATCAGAATGAAGCTTGCATGTTTTGTTTTGGCAAGACAGTTTCATAGGTGATGATGTGTTCTTCCATGGAGACATGTATAATTGTCTCTTTCTGTGGTATTAGCAGTCACTGATGATTCATACCTACATCCATTAATTCAGTTGAGGCTTCAAAGAATGGTGAATTCTGTTGTTCTTTTTTTCACTTATTAGCTGGGTATATTTGTATGAGGAGAAGATTCCCCTCATCAACTGTTTGGTTGCCCAGTTGTAGAGGCATGATTCTCTTCTTTTATTTAACAGTTTTCAGAATAATGAGTTGATTCACAAATATCCTCCAGTGGTGACCAGTTTTGTAAAATTTTATTTACTCCTATCACCGTGGACTCCGTTACAGTTATTATTCTAACTGAGGCCCTATCTTTGGCCAGTTGGAGCTTCTCAGTGACTCCTGAGTCCTTTTAACATGACATCAGTTGTTTCTAGACTTTTTCAGTGGTCAGAGCTAGGAAATATGTATGTTTGTTTATATTTTTAAAATATGTCATATGTTCCTACTGCTACTTTCCATTTAAATTCAGAACTAGAGAATTTTCACTTATCCTTTTCTGTCTTCTATTGATAGTCTACTTTCTCCCACCCCAAGAATACCAGTTCTCAACAATGCCTGAAATTGCCTCTATTTCCTAATTCGAATCCAAGTTCTTCTGACTCTATTCTACTACTCTCCTTAAATCACAGCCGCTTTATGGCCCTTGAAATGTAAGATAGAACATAAATGTAGGTAGAACCGTTTATATCATTTTGAGTTACATGTGCATTCATTCATATAGATTTGCTTTTCCTTTTGCATGCCTGGTAACTGTCCGTTCTGCAGTTTTAATGAAAATCAAGTGATAATTACTGGTTAAAGCAGCTTTGGAAAAAATGGCTCTCATCAGAATGACTGACATACTAAGTTTAATGTACTCTCCTGGTTTATATCCTGCCTTCTCTAATTAATTTTTTATTCTTTCGCTACAAAGGAAATAATACATATTTTCATGGTTTTGCCTTATAGGACTTACCAGAAACTATTCCTTATTTAAAAATTTGTACAATTGGGCATCAGGTGTCAGATGACGACGCTAGTTTTAAATTCCAGTGTGCTGTTAATGGGTTTCTGAAAGAACATAAAAATAACGGTGAGTTGCTTTTGTTTCTGTTTTTCCTTTACCTGAACTTTGGTATGCATTTTGAGTGGGGTTGGGGATTTTTAACATTTTTAATAGTTCTGGCATTAGTGTCAAGTTGTGTTTGGTAACATTAAGGTGGAAATGTCAGATGGTGCTAATAGAGTACGGTGTTTTTCCTGTTTATGGTCACAAACAATTTAGTTTGGAAAGTGATTTTTGTGAGAAATATGAACTGAGCTAGCTTACTTATCTCTTTTTTAAAAATTTGAATGGAAAATACATAAAAACATTAAAACGTTCTTTTGTCGTATTTATTGGTTGAGAGGTGGAAGAAAAGGTTAAGACTCTCGGGTTCTTAGCATATATAAAAGAGAAAACAAAAAGCAAAGGTTCCGAGTGAGACAGATCCCTAGAAGCAAAACAAAACAGAGTGGACCAGAAGAGCGGCTTCCTCATCATATATGTGTTTAAGATATTTTTGCTGCTTTTACACTTCGGTGCAAGTGAGGAAGAACACTACCACCTCTTATTCTTATCTTCAGACAGGAAGAACTTAAAAGGCTGGTGTTTTCTTGTTTCCGCTTTAAGATCTACTCTGTTGATAGTAGGTCTTAATAGCGTGTGAATTTTAAGGATCCACTTGCCTTTTTCTAGCATCTAACTATCAGAAGGAACATGGTGTTTGCCATGTTTTAAGACTGAGGAATCTTTTGTCTTTGGAACACCACTGACGCCCATGTGAAAGTGTTCATTTTGTCCTCTTTCTAAATTTAGCCTGAGGAGTGTGCACTTTATTAAATAAACGTAACAGACAGTAAATATTCCGTGTATATATAAAATGATGCACATATATACATAAAACAGGAAATAGGGGAGAAGGAATAGAGATGGAGGTGGGAAGATAGGGGATAGGAGGCGAGAGAGAGAGGGAGAGACTGGAATTTCAAGATAAATTTTCATTCTATAACCTGGTTGCTTAATGCAGGTACTAGCTCTTAAATATCTTAAGCCCTATTCACAGACCTTCTGTGTACTTTAGCTTTAAAACTTGAGAGGCTTGGCCTGTCCTGTGATAACCAGGGTGTCTAGAAAGGAGGCAAATTATCTGATTTGTTTAAACTGTAGTCACAGAAATGTTCCCTCTTAAGATGTTAGGGCACAGCTGCCGGCCTACTCACTTCCTCCAGGCTCCTTTGTGTGTGTTCTGTCTGTTCCGCGTGGGCTAGAAGATCCTTACAAGTGCATGAGAACACGTTTGTAAACCTTGATTGTTCACATGTTATACCAAGTGTAGTCCGTTGCATATGCTGACTCCTCTGTGGGTCTTCTGCATGGAGTGGGCTAACTTCACCATGCTGTCTGCCATTGCTGTCTCAGGACCTTAGTTATGATCCATTGGTGACTCTCCTCTGCTGTAAGGCCCTCCCACAGGTGCCAGGCTCACTGATAATGAGGAGGAGACTATACTATGCATTCCCTAGGATTGGTAGAGACTCAGAAAATAAATTGTTTCAGTAAACACCGAGAGGCTTATAGGTTTGTTGTTAGGGCACGGGGATACAGAGGTGAGTAGAAGTCTTTGTTCAGTAGCAACTTACAGTTATCTAGGAAGAGAAACATGTAGTGAGTATAAGTGGGTTAATTATGATAAAAGAATCAAGTGCAGCAGGAATATAGAGGAGAAATTGAGGAAGGCCTGACTGAGGAGACAGCGTTGGAGCTGGGCTTGGGGGAAGAGGATTTTGCCAGAATGAGGAAAGGACAGCCCAGGTATTGGGGACAGGTACAGAAGGCACAGGGCTTGAACTTGTGCTCTGGAGGGGCAGCCTCTGGTGTGACTAGAGGGTAGTGTGAAAGGGCAAAGAAGTCATACATTGATTTTCAGCAAATATTTGTATAACACCTTCTAAGTTGAAGGCACTGTTCTAGGAAGTAGGAAGAGAACAAAGTTCTTGCCCTTACGTATTTTCCATTCTAGTGGGGGAGAGAGATGAATAAATAAGTCAATATATGGAGTGTGAAGTGGTGGTAAATGCTTTGGAGAATAACAAAAGAAGATGAAGAGGTGAGGGAATGTGGTAGGTGATCAGGGAAGTCCCCTCTATTAAGATGTCGATTGAGCAGAGCCTTGAAGTGAGAAACAAGCCATTGGCTATCTGGGAGAGTGGAGATGGGGTGGGAGGGTGTGTTCTGGGAGAGTGGAAATGGGGTGGGAGGGTGTGTTCTGAAGCAGAAGGAATAGTAGGTGCAAAGTCCCTGAGGCACGACTGTGCTTGGCATGTTTGAGGAATAGTAAGGAAGCCAGTGTGGCTGGACAGGGGAAAGTGAGTGAGGGCAGGGCAGTAGAGAATGAGATCAGGGGAGGCTGGCAGGGCAAAGGAGGGAGGTGGATGATGTAGGTCCTTGTAAGTCATAGTTTGAACTTATAATTCAGTTGGAGAGACAGACTGATATTTGTTTATAAAGAGTTCTCAATGCTGTGCTAACAACCTGGGCTCTATTCTGTGCTTAGTGAAGATGTTCAAGCAACAGAGCAATCCAGCCTAGTTTATATTTTAGAAAGATAACATCTTCCATGTGGAGGATCAGTTGAAATAGAAGAGACTGTTAGAATTATAGGGCGGTAGTAATCCAGGCAGATGACGAATGCCAGACACCACCTAGTCACAGACATAGTCACAGACCTAGTCACAGACCTAGTCACCACCTAGTCACAGACATCTTTTGCAGAGATCAGCTACATGTTGATGTTTTATATTTACTTTCTCATATAATTTTTTTTAAGTGCTGGACCACGAATTACTGTGGCATAGTTGGAAAAATCTGAGACTCGATTCTAGTCTTTTTTCTGTTTGCCTGCTGTGCAGCTTGGGCTTACGTCTCAAGCCTTACTTTTTCATTGTGAAATAAAAACGATACTAGTTAACCTGGGAAGTCCACAAGCACATAGACGCATAGTATGTGAGGAGCAGTGAATGAGAGAAGGAATGGAAGTGCTTTGGGACCCCAAGAGCACTTCAGAAACCGTTTGTTCTTTTTAATATTGAGCATTAAAATTGAAGGCATTCCATTTGTTTCACTCAAAAACAAATTCTATTCTTCTGGTAGCCTGTTTTTGTTTTTGTGTTTCCACTCCCTTTTTCTATAGTCAGGTCAGTTCCTGATGGGCATTCTCCAGTCCACGCTATTGCATCTGATTGGAGGCTATGCAAAATTTCCCAGAGACAATGAATTTTGACTTTATAGTAGTTAATTCTTGATAGTACGTTCCTGCAAAAACACTCTTTCTTCAGAGTTTTTCCTTTTCAGGTTAGTGGTCGTGTTTTGGTAACTAATAAACGCTACTCTTCAGAAAATTGTATAACTTGTTTTTAGTGTATCTACTTCGCTTACTTAATTCCATATTCCCTGTTTTATAGACAGACTTATTGGTGTCCACTGTACCCATGGTTTAAACAGGACTGGCTACCACATCTGCAGGTGAGTTGCCAACCCCAAGAGGCAGACCATGTTTAAATTGTTCTGTTTACAGTAGTAATGTAAGCTGAATGCAACAAATGCAGTCAGAGAAATGTAGGAAGTGGAAGGGAAGGCAATTTTGCCCCCTACTCAGAGGTGACCACCAGTAATAATTTAGCACATATTTTTTGAGACATAAAAAATGCAGATATAAGCATATACAATGGTCCCTTGGTATCTGCAGGGGATTGGTTTTAGGACTCCCCATAGATACCAAAATCCTCGGATGCTCAACTCCCGTATGTAAAATGGTGTAGTATTGTCGGCCTTCCATGTCTGCAGGATATGGAACCGTTGGATATACAGCACTGACTGTACATGTGATTTAATGGTATAGTATTTAGACATTCTGGTTTATAATTTAATATATGGTGGACATCTTCCTATGAAAATATTTGGAGACCTAAATCTAATTTATTTATTTATTTATTTATTTTTCCTCCAAATTTGCTTTATGTAGTTGGATATAAATTAATGAACCAAAACTTAAGCAAGATACATGTAAGGATTTAATAGAACCTGATACTGTAATTCTTTCAGTTTTTCTCAAACTCATCATGGGGCTTGTAAGAAAATTAACCAACATGGATACTACTACAGTTGAATGTCAAATCCTTAAGTGCTTATGACATACTAAATTCTTCTATAATGCACTTATGAAGAACCCTTCAAGAGACTTGTGTTTTGTATGTAGAAAAGTGTTGATTTCTTTGAGGAGTGAAGCATTCAGCTTTCGTGGATAAATCCTTATTAGGCTGAGGCAATCATTATCATATCCCTCTTTGCCATGAATTGTCTTATGAATGGTCATATCAGTCTGTTTTGGCAAATGAGTAATTAGGGGAAGGCTGTTATTGTGCTTATGAGAATGATATTTTTCTCTGAAAAAAGATAAATATGCATTAGGAAAATGACCATTGGGACTCTTTTTCTGCTTCCTCCTTGTTTTGTTAGAATATGATACTTGGTTTTACAGCAGCTATCTTGTGACCCTGAGATGACTGTATGCCAATAACGACAAATGGTAGATTAGAAAGAACCAGCAAAGACAGAAAACAGCAACATCAATAGTAACAACAATCACAGCAAAAAAACAATGGGACCTTAACTTGTGGAGTTCCTATAAAGTAAAAAATAAATGCTCTATGTTTATTCTAAAAAAAAAAAAAAGAACTATGCAAAAAAGCTTAAAACTACCTTTTTTGTGCCAGTGTTATAAAATGTAGCTTTAAATAAAACCTTGACCCAAATGCCAGCAACTTCAGAAAAGAATTTGGGTATGGGGAAGAAGAAAGATATCTCACTTAGGAAAAACAACCAGTATCTTTCTCCTAATCTTCTACACACAATTGAAACATTTATAGCTAATGTAACACTTTACACAAATCCTATGTACTGGAGCAATAACAAGATCTAAATACAATTATATTTTTAAACACTGGGCGAAGGCTTTACATAAAAATAGCATCGTACTTTTCCCCCTGAATTTCTAAAATATCACGTACTTTTCCGCAACATCTGAAGCCGTTCAGGAATTTTTAGGAAACTTTCATGCATGATCTTAATCC
The DNA here is from genome assembly GCF_963455315.2 of Globicephala melas. Classification (NCBI taxonomy): domain Eukaryota; kingdom Metazoa; phylum Chordata; class Mammalia; order Artiodactyla; family Delphinidae; genus Globicephala; species Globicephala melas. The sequence continues at coordinate 100,404 of NW_027207727.1, forward strand.
CTAATCCCCCGCTCTTTGGGCTCAACGACAAAAGATCAAAACCACCAAAAATGATGGTTCTCTTGAAGTCAGGTGAGAGACACTGGCTCAGTTAGTCTCGTAGGACAAAAGCAGTGCTGCATCAACTGTCTCCATGCAGGAGGGGCATGTGAAGGATCTCATCAGCCAGTCATCTGTACAGCCCAGGTGACCTGCATACACAGCAGAAATCAAATTGGGTTCTCATAAACAAAGTCCATCATACAGATCACACACTCCTGGATCTTTTTTTATAATATTTGTTTTATTTTATTGATTGATTTTTTTTTTTTTGGTTGCGCTGGGTCTTAGTTGCAGGCGGTGGGCTCCTTAGTTATGGCATGCAAACTCTTAGTTGCGGCATGCGTGTGGGATCTAGTTCCATGACCAGGGAACGAACCCGGGCCCCCTGCATTGGGAGTGCAGAGACTTTAGCCAGTGCACCACCAGGGAAGCCCCCCGGATTCTTTTTTCTGATCCGTTTCTTCCAGGGTCATAAACTCCTTTAGGCTGATGCTGTATGAGGCCTATACTTTTGAGCTATCCTATTTTGTTCCTCTCAGCTGTGTTGCTAGGCGAGTCTGGCTAGGTGTTGGATGATAGACCAAAACTGGAACTTGATCCTGATATGGCAGCAGCGGCTCCTGATCCAGCTCCGTCCCTTTGCCAAAGCTAGCCCAGCCGGACTGAGACTTGTGAGGCAGGGAGATGTCATCCGAAGTGGGGGACTTAAGGCACTTCCCCATCTGTCAGACAGAGAAAGAAAAATCCTGTATGATCTCACTTTATATGGAATTTTTAAAAAAGCTCATAGAGGCAGGGGGTGGAGGGTGGGTGAAATGGGTAAAGGTGGTCAATATGTACAAACTGCCAGTGATAAATAAGTCCTGGGGATGTGACTATAGTTAATAATACCGTATTGCATATTTAAAATTTGCTAAGAGAGTAGATCTTAAAAGTCCTCATCACAAGAAAAAAAGATTTCTACCATGTATGGTAATGGATGTTAACTAGACGTACTGTGGTGATCATTTTTTAAATTGAAGTATAGTTGATTTACAGTATTATATTGTAATAACAATATATTAGAACCCAGTGATTCAATATTTTTATAGATTATACTCCATTTAAAGTTATTATAAAACATTGGCTATCCTTATAGCTTACTTATTTTATGCATAGTAGTTTGTGCCTCTTCATCCCCTCCCCTACCCCTATCTTGCCCCTCCCCCCTTCCCTCTACCCACTGGTAACCACTGCTTTGATGTCTACATCTGTGCGTTCATTTCCTTTCTGTTACATTTATTGTTTATTTTTTAGATTCCACATGCGAGTGATAACATACCCTATTTGTCTTTCTCTGTTTGACTTATTTCACTAAGCATAATAGTGTTCCAGCAAAAATAGAAATGAAGTTTTTCCTCTCCAGAAAATAAGGAAAGTAAAGGGGACAGTGAACAGTCTAGAGAAGACACATAAACTGGCCTGAAAGTGTTAATCGATCCTAGTTTTATTTAAACTGTTACTGATTTGTACTGTCTGTAACTAGATGTAAGTTTCACAAAGCTAAATTACATCCTGTTCCTATCACTCCCTAGCTATCAGTGTAAATTACATCCTGCATCTGGTGCTTAAGCTCCCTGCACTGTCTTGTAGCAAATCACCCTGTGTAGCTGTTTGCATTTCAGGAAGCAGATGGCAGGCAGATAAGGCAGAGGCAAATGAACCCAATTACCGGTCCGCCGGACCCAGTTACCGGACTGCCTGACGCCAGCGATGCCGGTTTTGAAATAATGCAAGAAGAAGAATGCAAGACCTTTACCACTTTGATCCTTATTACCACTCCCTGGACTGAGATGGCCGCATGAGGGGCCAGGAGGCTAGCCGGGTCTTCCAGGCGTGTGTGGGCATCCTGTGTGCAGCCAGCGTCCCCGAGGCCACGCTCGGCCCATCATCACTGAGTGAAGCTGTGCCGCGACAGCACAGCCGACATTTTTCTGGCGCTGTGAGGACCTGTGTGCATTGCAGGATTCGGTGCCTCTGCCCGCCGTGGGCGCCTCCCTGTGGGAGGGCCTGCCGGACTTCAACACCCACCACCTGCGCAGGGTGGACTGGGCGCCGCCCCTGAGCACCCTCTGCCCGCGATCTGTATCCAGAGCTTCTTCCAGCCATGGCTTGGCGAGACGGGTTTGTACTTTCCACTTCCAGGGGCTCTCGTGTCGGCGCTGCGAAGCAGAGTTTTAGATGGTACAAAGTGGAGGATGGGCACTAGAACCGGTGCCCAGTGCCCAGGTGTGCGTGCACTAGACGGGGCATGTGGCCTAGGACTCCTGCCGGCTCGGTGATCCTGGCCGAGTGCCTTAAGGCTTCTAGGTCTCAGTGTTCTCATCTGTAGCATGGGCTTAACAGGACTCACTCTCTGTGGCGGTTACAAGGTCACTCTCTGTGGCAGTTACAAGGTCGCACTCTGTTAATGCTTATAGACTCTACAATGTAGAACACTTAGCACAGTTTGGAGCATGGTTCATTGTTCCACAGATGTTACCTGGTCTGTTGAATGACTTTGCCTGGTACACGCCAAAGCAATTAGGAAATTGATATATCCCAGCTTCATTTCCTTTTCATTAAAACAGGGCTCAGGAAAAAAAAATTTTTTTTCAATAGTCCTATCATACAGTGGAAAGAGCACTGGTGTGAAGGCAGCTTAGGGTTTGAATTCCAGAGTTTATGCTCTCTGTGGCCTGGGCAGGTTTCTTTTGCACTACAATCCCCACACTTGTAAAATGACATTAAAAACCACCCTTTCTGTGGGTTCTTAGAATTAATTAAGCAGGTTATGTGTGTAGAGTATCCTGGCACTTGAATGAGTTGTCAGAACCAAGCGCTGCTGGAGAGGATGCTTCTGCCCTAGGTAATGTCCCCTTCTACTGGGCGGCAAGTAAACACAAGCACAGTAGTCAGTGCTAGGGAAGAAGTGAGTTCTGGTGTTACAGAGAACAGAATCTTGTTTTTTTTAATTTAATTTTTATTTTATATTGGAGCATAGTTGATTTACAATATTGTGTTAGTTTCAGGTGTACAGCAAAGTGATTCCATTATACATATATCCATTCTTTTTCAGATTCTTTTCCCATACAGGTTGTTACAGGATATGGAGTAGAGTTCCTTATGCTATGCAGTACGTCCTTGTTGATTACCTATTTTATATACAGTCGTGTGTATATGTTAATCCCAAATTCCTAACTTATCCCTCCCCCCCCATGTTTCCCCTTTGCAGAGCACAGAATCTTGGAAGGGAAAGTTCAGGGTAGGCTTCTTGGAGGAGGTGCCATCCTTTCTAAGGATATGTAGAAGCTCCTGGGGTGGCAGGAGGGAGCAGTGTGTGTCAAAGTTGGAGAAATATAAGAAAATATGGCAAAACTAAGATACAGGACTGGAACTCAGTGTTTGGGAAAGAAATGAGAGTTGATACTGGAAACCTAGTGGGGCCCAACAGAAAGGGGCCTTGTTTGTCCTGTCAGAAGTTTAGATGTTTATCCTAAAGGCTGTGGGAAACCCTAAAGAACAGTGAGATGGACTTCTGGTTTAGAGACTCACTCAGACCTCCATGTGGAAGGCACTTGATTGGGTGCAGGGTGAATTGTAATCTAAGGGTCCCACTTAAGTTATAAAAGGTTGAAATGGATTTTGCAGATCCGAGAGAGAATGGGTGGGGCCTGGTGACCAGTTAGAAAAGGAAGGGCAGCAAGTGTGGGTGACGGTTTACAGCTGCATCTTTTTGTGAGATACAGAGCACAGTAGGAAAGGGATTGGGGGTGGGGAGAGGATCTTACTTCATCTTCAGTGCTTTAGAGGGGCCTGGTAGACAGGTCTGGGCCCAAGGTACAGATCTGAGCTTTTTGGGAGGACAGGTATTTGAAGGCATGGGAGATACTTAGGTTACCCACAAGAAGATCCAAAGAATCATAGGTCTGAGGGCTTTTAAAGTGAGTATATTGAGGATGTTTATAAGCTGAAAGAAAGTAGCCAGCAGAGAAAGGGCATTAAGATCTAGGAGAGGAAATGATTGTTCATTTGTTTTCAAAAAGTTGAATACTTATCGTGAGCCTGGCCCTTTTCTAGGATCTGGGGTTCACACCATGTGTCATCTCTTCTGTAAGAACAGTTCAACTCATCCCCTGGTGAAGAGAAATTAGATTTTTCTTTGCATCCCATTCAGGTGTAGGAACTGTTCCGCACCTCTGAAGGGACTTTACTTAACCAGAGTAATAAGTTAGAAATCAAAAGAAATTAGAGCTGGAAGGCCACTGTACTTAATTTTGCCTAATATTTTACATTGATTGTAAGAAAAATTTATTGCAGAGCCCATTCTCTTCAGAGTTCCTTCACTGAACTTTCTTCATGTCTTGCATCCAGTGGGGCTAGCTTGTAGATTTTGGCCTCCTCCTAAATTTGCTTCTTCATCCACATTGCATTTTGCCCGGACTATGGCAGAAGCTCCTGGGTGGTTTCGCGGCCCCTGGACTCAGTTCCTCTAAGTTCATCTGCCTACTGGGGTTGAGTGATCTTCTAACATGAAAAGATAACGCCTAAAATAATGCTGCTAATGGCTTGCCCACACAGAGTTAGTGCATACTAGCCGCCCAGCGTGTGCTCTGCCCAGAGGCGTGTAGTCTGAACTGTGCTCTACCAAGCCTCCTGGGGCTCTTTGGCCCTGAGGAAGGGAAGCTTTTTGTGATCACTCCCTTTATCTAACTGGTCCTTCAGCAGCGGGGTGCCTTTTGCTAATCAGTGGAGGCACCCTTACTCAGCCAGTGGTAGCCCCGGACCTCATCACCTGTGGGATACAAGCCATGCTCTCTCCCAGGCTTGATTCGACCAACATCTCTATTTTCTGTCCCTTCTCACACTTGGACCCCTGGCCTTTAGTCATCCCCACCTGCAGTGCCCAGCAGGAGTCAGGCTTGAGTGTCTTTGCAAAGGTGCTCCCTCTGCAGTTAATGCACCTCCTCCTCCAACTCTGCATAGCCTCATCTTTCTCGATTGTACTTCAGGGTTATCATGAAGCCGTCAGACATAACTTTTAGCTTCCATAGGAACCTCTGTGCATAAAGGTTATGGTTCTTTATCTCATGTGATTGAAATTTTGAGTTTACACATGTCCCTCCTTAATGAGGCTTTAAGGGCAGGAGTGGTTTCTAATCCTTAGCACAGAGCAGACGCTTTTTTTCTTTTTAGTTGTTTAACGGTGATAAAATGTATGGTTTATATCACTCATTTTACAATAATTTTGCTTTAGGTTCTGACAGAAATAAAGTTTCCAGAAGTTGTGTTCCTGCAATGAGAAATAAAGATGTGACCTTCCAGTTGTGTAAAGCTCTTAGACGCTGTGTAAGTGCGTCAGGTGCGCTAAGGAACCTGGAACTAAGTGGGCTAGTTGTGAGAGAAAGAGACGTAACTATGTTAACAAAGGTAAGCCTTCATTGTGTCCTGCCAACATTTGATAGTTGCTTTTGGGGCAAACTAAAGGGGTAAAATTTTAAACTGTTCCTCCCCATTAAAGGGATTGAATAAATCGGCCACTTTGGGGCACCTGTGTCTTGCGAATTGTCCAATTGGAGATGGAGGTTTAGAAAGTGAGTTTCAGTCTTGTTTAAGTCTCTTCCCATCAGACTGGTCTCGTGATTTCCTACACACCACGTTACTTCCTGTCTACCTTTTCTTGGTGTTGTTCATGCCTGGATTGTCTCCTATACCTGCTCAAACCTTGGTCCATTCTCATTTGTACCATGGAAGTTTGTCATGCTGGATACTGTCAGAATTAATCTTAAGTCTGTGTTAAGCCATAAACCACATGTTTTGTATATTTTCTGTTTTTTGTGTTTGTTTATATTTTTATGGTTTCTCTTCAAGAAATATGGGAAGGGAAATAGCAAGATATAAAGAGCAAAAAAGTCATCATGATCTTTAAATTGTTAGAACATGTATCTGCAATCATAATTATACTGCACTGTGGTATGTGTTAAAATAGGAAATATATGTAACGTCCCGTAGGAGCAGCAAATTCAATGGTGTTGGTGAGGGTGTGTCATGGAAGTAATCACAAAGCAGGTGACTCTTGATTGGGGTCCTGAAACATTAGTGTGTGTTCCCTGTGTCCAGTAGTGGTCTGGAGGGGTCAGGAAGCCTGCCTTTCAATTTGAGGGAACAGAGGGTTTGAGGTCCTCTCTCTTCTATTGCTCTTATACTGCATAGCAGCTAATAAAATACTGGGTTTATAGTTGACATTTAAGTCGCTGATTGATCATCAAGATTGGCATGTATCATTGGAAATGAAAATCAGAAGAGTCTTAGGCTTTTTAGGTTTTTCTTTTTTTCCCCTTTGTCTCAAATGTATGTAGTACTTTACTGAGTGGTTGGGAATAAAGTTTGCAGTATTCAGTGTATTCAGTTTTAGTACCGAAATAGAATTAAACTGTTGCTGTAAACTGGAATAACACTTCGTTACTGACAAGTTTTAGAATGCATCAGTTCATCAATTACCTGTTTGGGAAGATTGCAGTTAATGATTTTAAGAATGTGGCTATAAACCTCCAATTGACTCAAGAAAAGCAAATAAATCAAGATTGACAAATGTATAGGCTCTTCATCTTATTGTGTGTGTGGGTTTTTATTTTCCTTTTAGTTATTTGTCAAGGTATAAAGAACTCTATCACTCTTAAGACAGTAAACTTCACGGGGTATAATCTGACATGGCAGGGAACAGATCACATGGCCCAGATCGTAAAGGTGATTTTATGTTTAAACTTTCATGAAAACATGTGATTGGAGCACATTAACATATTGATACAGATGGCAGTTAAATTTGTCTTTTAATACATGTGAGTGCATCTTTTGTTTTGTTGAAAGAATCTGACCAAATGGTAATGTGAATTGCTGTTGCATAAAGTATAGTGTTGAATCCCCAGTCTTTGCATTTGAGTTTAACAACTCTGTGGTTTTTTATCTTCTTCCTGAGACACTATCTCAGGTCCATCCTCGTCACACAGAGTGGTAAATTAGAGAACGATTAATATCACCATTTACAGAAGTGAGACTGAAATCTCAACCATACTGAACATAGGAACTGAAGGGGCCTCTCAGCAGTTCAGAGAGTTATTACCAAGCCAGTCAGCTGAATTCTGTTCAGTTTTCTCCATAGCAGAGCCTTCCAGGTCCTTCTTTTGAGCTTATTTATTTTTATACACAATTCTGTGTGGATACTGTACATAATACTAAATAGAATTAACTGGGTTTAACTGGTGATGTATTTACATCAATATCTAGCTTCGTTTTGTTGATATCTTTTTTAGGGGCTTTCCATTCATCAAAGCTCGTGATGTATGTAATCAGTTGCTGGTGTGTAGCTATATTTGTGATATATAGGGCTTGAATTGGGAAAGGTGGATGGTCATTCTTCTTGCTTTTTAAACTGACAGAGCCTTACAAGCAGCACTTCCCTCTCTGAAATAAATCCATGTAAAACATGTTTGTTCGCTCTCCCAATGCAACTGTGTAGTTGTGTGGATTTGGCACACGACTGGCAGCCTTGTGGTTGTCTGTAAACAAGAAAGCCTGTTCTCCAGTCTGCAAATCAGCTGTTAGCCAGTAAAATGAACTTTACTGCCATTTCTGACCCCTCACATGGAGCTGTCATACTCAAGAATGTTCATATGTTTTCAAGAAACGTTGTTTATGGGCTATATGTACAAATTCCTGATCTGAAAGCCAATATAAAGCAACATCTCCCAAACCTCTGCTGTCTCACCAAGGCCACACACATTCCCTCGCTTCTGGCCTCATGGCAAGCTAATACTGTCAGTATCAGATTCTCCTTCCCAGTGGTTCTGGGAGACTGCATAGTTGCTCTGTGAGAGGCACCTCTGCTGAGGTTGAGAGAAGAGCATCTTGGGTGTCAGTCTTGCCCTTGCATGCCCAGAGAGAAGGATGTGCGCCTTGTTCTCCTGTTGGGATTTTCCTATGCTGCAGGTTTGCAGCTTGTTGTCAAAATGATGTCCTAGTGACTTGTCTTCTGCATAGTTACATAATCCCAGCACACTTCTTTATGATCTGTAGACTTTTATGGGGTTGTGGCCAGGTCAGGTTTTAAATGTTTGGAAATGTCCAATTGAATAACATTGCAGTGACAGTGAAGCTTGACAGGAGAATTGTATTACTGTTACCCTAGTTTTGGCTTAAGGGTGATGAGAAGATGAAATTTTTGATGGGTCAGTTTTAGTTATGTATGTGTATGTTATTTACTTTTTTAAATTCTAACATCTGTTTTATACACAGCTTAGATATGTTGACTTTCTGATTATTCTTCTGATTCTTTATCAGTCCCTTTACTGATGTATTTTCCTCTGAAAAACTACATTTTCTTCCAGACTGTTTTTGTCTGATAGCGAAAAATAAATTTTTCATTTGCAGTCTAAAGTTGATCTGAGAAAAAATGGTTACCTTGGATCTTCCCTTGGCTTCTGTGAAAGAAACTTAATAAAATAATATGGGCAATTCCCATTACTAATCCTAACCATGTACAACAGAGGTCTGTACAGTAACATAGCAAAAATAAGTTACTGTACTTTTAATTAGTCATTGCCTGTTTTAGACTAAGGAGCAGTGAGAGACGTTTATAAATAATGATACCTCAGATCACTTTTGTTAAATGTCCTCTAATATTTGCATATTTGGTATCTGGCTTGTGTTGTCTTTTATACAATCTTGTCTTCTTTCTTTGCACTATAGTTTAACAACTGTGTGGTTTCCTGTCTTCTTCTTGTGACACTCAGGTCCATGAGAATTTCCTGTGACTGTGACAGTAGAGAGTCCTTCCTCCTCAGAAATTGAAGAGGTCGATGATTCCTCAGAAAGTGTTCAGGAAGAGCCAGAGAAAATCCATTTGAAACAAGAAGCATTGCCGGTACAAAGGTATCACTTTAAAGCTATAGAGAAGATTATTTTTCAAACGCAAGCCTGATTGCAACACTGCACAGCTTGTGTGAGGGTTCTGTTTTCTACTCCCATCTGCATTGTATCCCCTTGAATGGTTAACCTTAGACCAAGGTGAATGGTGGACATTTGAACTCTAAGAAATAAAAATCAAAACATGTCGTTAGTAATATATTTTCCTTTCCTTAGAACCTTAGTATATTAGATTTAGGGAGAACCTTAGTGATCATAAGATAAAGAAATTGAGTTCTGAATGAATATAGTCAGCTGATTCAATGCTCTTGTTTTACAGATGAGAAAATTGACAGTTCTAGTTGAACTCTCTTTTTACAAGAGGAAAATATGGCCTCATTTTAAATAAAAGTAAAGTTGAAAAAAGTTTTGATGTCGATATTCTCCTTTCCTAAAATAAAAAATATCAAGAAGCTACATTCTATTACCAAATAAACCTGACCTCTATTGTCATTCCATACTTTTGTTTGTATGGACAGAAAAGAAAAATTGATTTTCATAAGAAATTTTTGCACCTAAAATATAATATATTTATTTTATTTCAACTTTAATGAAGAGCTGAACATTTCTAGTAAATAAAGGAACACCATTTGGGGGGGACCTTGTCTTTGTGCTACAAAGTCCCATGTTTAATTTTTAAAAATTTAATATGATTTTCTTTTCGTATGAAACTTGACCGGTTTCAGAACTAATTATCCCATTATTGTAGGACTATGGGAATTAACTCTTTGATTTTCAAAAGAGAAAGTTAGATTTTTATTTTTTAATTAAAATTAATGATAATATAGAGAAATTTTAAGAAAAAAACTTAGAAAATTATGAAATGTTAGAGTAGGAGAAATCTATAGTTCATGTAGTGTTACCCTCTTTCATTTTATAAATGAGCACCTACAATTTGTAGCACGTAAGTGGTTTATTAGTAAATGGCAGAGTACGACAAGACCCTAGAGCATCTAACCCGCATTCCTTGTCATTTTAGATGTGTTGTATTCATTTCCTTCATGAGTAGACCAGGAGATTGTATTTCTAATAGTAATGATAGACACTGGGGAGGACCAAGAAGTTTACACACTGGGACCACAGAATAGCAGATTCAGAATGCACTGAGAACCCTTTCAGCTCTTCTCCATTTTGACAAGACACTACAAGGATGGTATCAAAGTGTTTAAGTATATAAGCCCACAACAATCAAGGGATTTCAACATAGTTTTGAAAGACGGAAGACAAGTGGAAGAGTGTGAAACTGAGGCAGTAGGACAGAGGAAAAGCATCACCTAGAATATGCACAGGGACCACCTGCAACTGAGGAGGATTCTGACCCCACCTGCAGAAGTAGCCCCATGCTCAGATGCGCATGTAGGAGAGAGGGTGGAGTTAGTTAAAAGTGTGACTGAAATAGGGGAGCTCATTGAAGGGTTGTGTTTGGAGGAGTGGACTCCCAGCCCCGCCCTCACTCTCCTGAAATGAGATGATTTCATTTTGAAAACAGTGAAACTGGCGAGAACTAGGGCAGCTAGTGTGAGTTTTTACACCCTAGAAAATTGTGTTTGGGGGAGATCCTATTACAGTTACTCCCCGCTTCTTCCTGCATAAGAAAACCAATCAATCGTTGACTTCAGGGAGCTTTCTGCGCTCATTCTTAAATAGAAAATAACTGTCATTTGCCTGATAGTTGAGTAAAGCTTACAACATGAGAGAGGGGAAAAAGTGTGTAAACGTATCCTGGTAGGACCGGGGACAATTTAGGGAACAAAATAATTTAAGAAAAAACCCTAATTAGTATTCTGAGGGAAATTTAAAAAGAGCTAGCAACTATAAAATAAGGCTAGGGTGTTAATTAAAAAGAGAATGGTCAGAAAGCAAGAGAGTTCTCTTGGAAATGAAAATATGGTTGCTGAAATAACTTCAGTAGGAATCTAAAAAATTTCTCATTATATAAAAAAGAAAGACACAGTGGAAAATGTGATAGCAATATGTTAAAGAGGTTGCATCTGGGAGATGCAACATGTAACTATTAGAAACTCCAGACCCAGAAAAAAAATGGAGGGAAGCTGTCAAAGGGCAACAAAATTCCCCACAGCTTAAAGTAGACATCAGGCCTCTGATTGAAAATAGTTACTCAAGTTTTGAGCATGATGAACAAGAATAGACTCACACCTAGGCACCCTTCGTTATGAAACTTTAAAATACTGAAAAAATAATTTAACATAGAATAAAATACTGACAGGATACATCCATTCCAGAGAGAAAAATACTGGTCACCTAAAAAGAAAAAGTTAAAATCTGATTTTATCATACTTGTCATCAGCACCATGGATCCTGGAAGGCATGAGAAGATACCTCCAAAGTTTTTCAGGCACATAATTTTCACCCTAGGTGTTTGTATCCAGCCAAACTATCAGTCATAAGTGGAGGCTGAAGAAGATATTTTGTACACAAAGAAATTTGAAAATTTGACCTCGTGTGCTACACCTTAAGCTATTTATAGAAATAACCCAGCAAAATGAGGCAATAAACCAAGAAGGAAGGTAATAGGGGATTCAGTGCAGAGAGCAGCTAGTCTAGATTGGAGAGGCTTCTATTGATTGTGTGATTGAGAGCTGAGAAACACCTTGAGGCATATCATACTTACTAGGTATTAGGCACTGTTGGAAGGGAGGAGGGAGAGGAAGAGGAGAAGGAACTTGAACTCCAGAGGACAAAAGGCTATACTGACATAAACCTGAAGCAAACTAAGCTATGGTTGATTTTTAACCTACTATTGGTGAGGAAGAGAAGAATCCACTTAAACTTGACACTATAGATGTCCCCCTTTTCAGCAACACACGGGGGTAATGACCACCTATCTAATTTGTTGTCCAAACCAGAACTTGTCCAAACTCCTTACACTTCAATAGTGTAAGGAGGCACTCTAATGCTGTAACATCAGGACAACAGGTATAAACTGGAACAGCCCAAGGCGGCTTGGGGTATGTGGTCACCCTGCACAAGGGCAGTAACACTGACACAGTATGGAACGAGGTGTAGTCTATACACAGAGACAGTACATCTGCAGTGGGCAATATTAATTTCATTGTAATAATGGCAATACTGTCTTGGTTTGCAGCTTTTATTGTCAACTTGCATGTAATAACAAATAACTAACCTAAACTATACTTAGTATGTATTTGCATTAACTTGGTATGTACTGAAATGTACTAGTATGTACTTAGTATATATTAGGCTCTAAGTGTTTTTGCATATATTAACTCATTTAATCCTCTGAATAGCCTTATGAGGTTGGTGCTAATATCATTCCCACTTTTGTGAAAAGGAAGCTAAGACAGGGTAGGAACTTGCCCAGGCTGTACCTAATTTAGGGTTGGATCGAGGTTTTGAGTTTAGGCTCTCTACCTGTTGTCTTAAACCTTACTCCCTACTGACTCTCAAATAACAGAAGACTTAACTGCACATAGAACAGAATATAAATTTCAACTCTGACAATGTAAAAGCTAGGTCTGGAAGGTAGACAGGAGGTAGAAAAAAGGGAAGATGGTATGAATGTCCTCATTTTACAAAGCGTGACGTTGAGAGAGTTTATAGTTGATCAACAATGTAGGTTTTTAAGTATATCACTACAAGTCAAAGAGATCATGAGCAGTGGAATAACTAATGATGACATAACTTTACTGAGCAGTGTGGACATAGGAAGAGTGTAAAGGAACTAAACCCTTACTTAGTAAAATAGAAAGTGAACAGATAATGCCTCCAGCTTAGTCAGAAAATGATCATGTAAGAGTATTACGTGGAAATGGAGAAGAATTCAAAATAACAATAGTTGGACCTCCCTGGTGTCTCAGTGGTTAATAATCTGCCTGCCAAGGCAGGGGACATGGGTTCGAGCCCTAGTCCGGGAAGATCCCAAATGCCGCGGAGCAACGAAGCCTGTGCGCCACAACTACAGAGCCTGTGCTCTAGAGCCTGCGAGCCACAACTACTGAGCCCACGTGCCACAACTACTGAAGCCCGCCTGCCTAGATCCTGTGCTCCATGACAAGAGAAGCCACTGCAATGAAGAGTAGCCCCCGCTCACCGCAACTAGAGAAAGGCTGCACGCAGCAATGAAGACCCTACTCAGCCAAAAATAAATAATAATAATTAAAAAATAACAGTAGTTGACGTAAACCTCATAAAAAAGGAAATCCAAACAGCCAGTAAACACAGAAAAGTGTACGACTTCATTAAGTAATAAGAGAAAAGTGAGTCAAAACCAATGAAACTACATGCCAATCAGTTTGACAAATACATGAAGTGTGGTAGTATCAGGTATTGTAGACCTGGAGTACTATGGGAATCCTCTACCCTGCTTATACTGGAGTATAAATCGACACAACTACTTTGGAAAGCATTTAGCACTCTCCATCAACTGAATGTATATAAATAGCCTGGGACCCAGTAGCCCTCACCCCTGCCCTGTGTAAATGCACCAGAATAGCCGGTACAGCAGGATTCCTGTCCATGATTTGCATTAGCACAAACTGAAAACAAACTAAATGTCCATTAAGAGTCAAAAATTAAATAAATTATGTGTATTCGTACAGTGGGAAAACTATCAAGCAATAAAATTGAATGAACTAGAGCTACAGGCTGCAATGTGGATGAATTTTTTAAACCTATGTTGAGTGAAAGAAATAAGATGGAAAAGACTTCATATACTATGATCGTCTACATAAAGTTAGATGACAAAACTAAACTCTTGTTAGGGATGCATGCAGGTTAAAGGAAAGGATTGTCAAGAAATGAGGATGGTGTTTAACTGGGAAGAAGGAAGGAGATTGTGATGGGAAAAGGATATGGGGGGGTTTTGAGATGCTGACAAGTATCAATACTTTCAGATTCGAGTACTGGTTATGTAAGTATTCTCTTCGTCACACTGACCGTTTTGTTCTGTGCACTTCTCAGTACGCATATCGTATTTTACAATTAAAAACCTGAGTAAAGAATCGGTCGCTTCTTGAGTGCTGGATGTGGGAGTGGGATGAGACTATTTCATTTTAAGCCCTTCACTACTGTTTGCATTCACATGTTATTCATTCAGCATTAATTGGACATATGCTGCGTACCATGCACTCTTCTAATTTTATATGTGTTTTAACTCATGTAATCCTCACAAGAGCTCTGTGATACGGGAGCTTATCTCCATTTTATAGATGAGGAAGTTGAGGCCTAGAGTTATAAAACTTGTCCAAGGTTATATAGCTAATGGGTAGTGCCAGGCCCATTTGCCTCAGAGAATCTGAATTTTTACAATATAATCTAAAAGAGAAATTTAATTGCTAATTATAAGAAAAAACATTGCCATTAAAGAAGATGACAAGTTTTCATCTATCCAGTTAGAGAAAAACACACAGTCTGTCTTTCACACACATACATCTTGTATTGGCAGGGATTTTCCTTATTAAGCAATTATTTATTGACCGCCTACGTTGTGCTAGGCACAGGTGCTGGGGATAAACACTTAATAAAATACACCCCCTATCTTCAAATAACTTGCACTCTACGTGAGGAAATAAGCCAACAGTTGTAGTAGAGGTTATATACCAAGTGATACATCGCTGATGGCAGTATAAAATCTCAGAAATCTTTTTTTCTTAATAGTAATCTTTTATTTATTTATTTTTATATTTATTTTTGGCTGTGTTGGGTCTTCGTTTCTGTGCGAGGGCTTTCTCTAGTTGCGGCGCGCAGGGGCCACTCTTCATCGCAGTGCGTAGGGCTCTTCACTACCGCGGCCTCTCTTGTTGCGGAGCACAGGCTCCAGACGCACAGGCTCAGTAGTTGTGGCTCACGGGCTTAGCTGCTCCGCGGCATGTGGGATCTTCCCAGACCAGGGCTTGAACCCGCGTCCCCTGCATTGGCAGGCAGATTTTCAACCACTGCGCCACCAGGGCAGCCCCAAAATCTCAGAAATCTTTTGGAAAGAAGTTTGGAGATAGGTACCTCAGAGCCTTAAAAATGTTCATTTGCTTTGACCTCAAACTCATTTTTATGGATTTCTTGCAAGAACGTTATTCTCAATACAGAAAAAAGCTTTCATGCGTAAAAACGGTTATTTTGTCTTATAATATTGAAAAGTTGGAAAGAATTTAAATGTGTAAAGTCGTTAACCAGTAAACCCACTCAGTGGAATATTCTGTAGCCCACACAAAAAAATCTAGGTTATGAATCCCCTGATTATATGAGAAATGATTGATTTCAATGTTAAATGGAGAAAAGGTGAACCTAAAATTTGATATCCAATATGATGGGAGCTTTGTCCCAGAAAAATCACCCTAGCCAGTGTACAGAAGGGAGGAAGGGAGAGCAGATGACAGGAAGGAAAATTATTCCAAAGCCTTATCATTAGTCTTACCTAAGTAATAGAATATCAAGCAATTTTACTTTCTAACTTTTTTGCTTCCATATTTCCATGTAAGGGGCATGAATTACTAATACTTTGTGGGAGGAGGGTACACTTTTTCACAAAAATTTAACACTGTGTTCTAATTCCCTCCACTAGAAGGAGAAACTATTTCATGTAATTGCACTTTGATGTGCTATTTAGAACCAGTCAGACAGTTTTACTCTACTTTCCTGTGGTGAGGGTTTTTTTGTTTGTTTGCTTATTTGTTTAGAAATTCTTTGAAATCAGTTTTAGAAGATTTATTAAACCATTATATTGAAAGTAGAGGAATTTTGCAATTTTTCCCCCTTTTTCCCCATTGAAAACTTGGCTGGCTTTAGTCATGAAACATTAAAGAATTTGAAGTTCTTAGACTGTCAGTTTTTTAAACATATGATCTGAATATAAAAATATATGTTCATTGAGTAAATTTTTGAAAACAATGGACAACTCATTGAAGGAAATAAAAGCCACCTCTGCATGTACACACACCTAATCTGCTCTTTTGTCTGAAAAATGTATGAAAAATATTTTGTCTTATCACTAAATACTCTTCTGCATCAGAGAATTTGATTAAGCTTATGCACCATCTCCCAGGAAAAACGCAGAGATATATTTTGAATGTAGAACTCCTGAAGCCCATTCATTAACTCTGGTTGAGACCTGTTGTCATTATTTTCTTAGTGGCTTCATAGCACATTCCTTCATATGGTGAGCTGTTTTTGTTTAAACCAATCCTAATTTGGAGGCTCTTAGCTTTCTTCTAGGGTTTGGGTATAAACAATCTTATGACATCATGTTGGTAGATAAATCTTTGCCCACATCTTTGATTTCCTTAGGGTAAACCCCTGATGTAGGATTGTTGTTAGGTACCAAAAGCTACTCTCCAGAAAGTCATACCAGCTCCTCTCCCAATGATGGCATATAATAGAGTTCCTCATTCTTTAAGTGATTGTTCAAAGCAGCTAAAATGTATAAATATACCTTACTGTTTTCATAAGTGTAGGTATTCTGATTGTTTATCGCTGCATAGGAGACCACCCTGAAACAGTGGCGTAAAACAATGAAAATCGTTTGTTTTGTTCACGAACCTGGAAGCTGAGTAGAATATTAATTCTTTTACTGCACTCTTACTGACTGAAAACAATACCTATTTGACTAGCTCACAGTTCTGTAGGTCAGAAGTCCAGGCACAGCGTGACTGCGTTTCCTGCTCAGATACACACTGGAACATGTGGGTTCCCTCCCAAGAGTGTTAAAGCATGTGAAATTTAAGTGTAAGACACTGAGCCCCAAATGTTGGATGTTCACCATAGTTTGTGTGGGTCACAGAGCTGAAATCAAGATGTCAGTCAGGCTGTGTTAGCATCCAGAGGCTCTGGGAAAGAATGCCTCCAGTCTTCTTCGGCTTGTTGGCATAATTCAGATTCTGCAGTTGCAGGACAGAGGTCCCCATTTCCTTGCTGGCTGTCAGTCGGGGGACAGTCTCAGGTCCTAGAGGCCTCTCGCTTGCCTTCCCTGCCGCAGCATTGGACTTATTCAGAGCCAGCAGTGGAGAGTCTCCCTCTTGTCCCTTTTGAACTTCAATTCAGGAAGAGTTCAGGTCCTTTTCATAGGGTGCCTGAGTAGGTCACATCCACCTAGAATAATCTCCCTATCTTAAAAAATCAACTGATTTTGAACCTTAATTCCATCTGCAAAATCCCTTCATTACAGCACCTAGATTTAGAGTTTGATTGGATAAGTGGAAGGTTTGTGTACTTCAGTAAGTAGGAATCTTGGGGGCTCTGTTAGAATTCTGCCTATTGCAAGCAGTGTCCCCACTTCAAGGAGCGAAGTGTCTTAGTTCCTGAAACTCCTAAGGGAGTTTATCAGTGTTCATTTTATTTCAGTGCCCTTGGTGAATGGGAAGACTACCACCTCTGTGAACAGGAATGGCACCCAGCTTCCTGAGTCCACAGTGTGGCTCTGCTACTTAGTGGTGTGACCTTGGCTGTGCTGCTCTACTTATTCTACTTCTCTGCCTCTTGTTTCCCTCATCTGGAAAATAGGGCTTCCCTGGTGGTGCAGTGGTTGAGAGTCCGCCTGTCGATGCAGGGGACACGGGTTCGCGCCCCAGTCCGGGAGGATCCCACATGCCGCGGAGCGGCTAGGCCCAAGAGCCTTGGCCGCTGAGCCTGCTTGTCCGGAGCCTGTGCTCCGCAATGGGAGAGGCCACAACAGTGAGAGGCCCGCGTAATGCAAAAAAACAAAAACAAAAACATGGAGTTAGTGATCGTTCTTTCCTCGTAGGGTTTTTTGTTTTACACATTTATTTTATTTATTTATTTTTGGCTGCGTTAGTTCTTCGTTGCTGCTCGCGGGCTTTCTCCAGTTGCGTCGAGCGGGGGGCTACTCTTCGTTGCAGTGTGGTGGCGTCTCTTATTGCAGAGCACAGGCTCTAGGCGTGCAGGCTTCAGTAGTTGTGGCACGTGGGTTCTAGAGCGTAGGCTCAGTAGTCGTGGTGCACGGGCTTAGCTGCTCCGTGGCATGTGGGTTCTTCCCGGACTAGGGCTCGAACCCGTGTCCCCTGCACTGGCAGGTGGATTCTTAACCACTGTGCCAGCAGGAAAGCCCCCTTTTAGGGTTTTGATGATTAGATTATTTCATACCCAAGGAACTCCAGGAACAGTGCTTGACTGTGAATTGCTTTGAAAGTGATTACTTTTTAAAAACATGCTTTTGAATCTGCAATTAGGCAATTCAGGTGTGTTAAGCATGTTCATTAATAGGACTTCCTGCTGTAAAGAGAGCCACAAATAGAATTTTTCTTTCTTGGTCTTAACTTCTTATTTCTGACTTACTATGTTATATGCATATGCCTTTTATGGTGGGCTGCCACAAATTTATGTTGGGAAGAGTGGAATTTAAATAAATCTTACCTATGCTAATTTGACAGATTTTGATAATTCATTTCACTAGCATGGTATGATATTACCAGTAGCAGACTAAAATCTGAGTTCACTTCTGGCTCTGCCCCTAAATCCTGATGAGACCAATAGCTGGAAAGGCTTTGGGATATTATACTATGAATTAGTTATAATATTGACTCTGTTTGTTTAGGAAAACCTGGAGGAGTGACTAAAGCAGTTAAAGGAGGAAAGAGTAATAAGACTGAAGGCTGATAAACGAGTCAGTGAGGTAAACAAGTTTCTTCTTCTGCTTTAGAGAGTGTTTTGGTTTTATTTTGATTTGATTTTAAGCCATATACACATAATTTGTAAGCTTTAAAACTGTAATATGTTGCAAATTGGTTGTGTAATATGGACTTTTGCATTTACTGGTATTTAGTGATCATATGATCTATATTCTGGAAAGCATGTTTTTAAAAATGTGAAAATCTGGTTTTGTTATGTGTGTGTGTGTGTGTGCGTGCGTGCTTTTAGATGACATTAGCTTATTTCCTGTTCATGATTCTTTGATTCAAAAAGGCACTTTTTGTGCATATACTGTACACGATGAGACTCTCCTGGCAATGAATTAGGAAAGTGAATCATTTAAATAAATTTAAGATATTGGAAAACTTCTGAGAATGCAATGAAAGATAAAAATATATACTATGAGAATTACATTAGGGAATGTGCATGAAAGCAGGGCATAATCTAAAAAGTTCTATCTAAATATAATTTATCACAGGGTGAGTGTAGGGAGGAATTTTTGAAAGTGCATCCATTGGATTGGCGGACACTCATTCAATAAATGTTTAGCACCTGCTCATGTAAGGCACAAGGGGCATCATGAACATTAATGGCCTTTCTGAGAAATACTAGAGTTGAGCTTACAGGGGGTTTTAAGTGCATAGATGATGAGCGGAAGGGGAAGAGTGCACAGGGGGAATATTTTCAAGAAGCCAAAGAAAATATTGGTGATTGTACATTTAATAAATTGGGTTGGGTATGATTTAGGACTTTTAAACGTAAGCATTAGATATTTTGCTCACTAAAGTTAATTCTTAACATTCAGCAGAGTTGTAATATGTTTTATTCAAATCAGATTCTATATTTCATTTTCTAATTTAAGAGAAACTTAAAGCAGGTAATTTTCTAATGTGGAATGAGGCTCCATTATGAATTGAACTAGTTAGAAATGTGATCTTTTGTGAAAAATCATTAATAAAACAATAACTTCGGTTTATTTATATACCACCTAAGTGTTTATATAGGAAACTTTGTTGGGTGCCTGTGGGTTTTGGTTACTGTGTGATATGGTCTCTGTCTTTACTGGTGGAAAGTTAGGTTAATTACAAATTAATTACATTTTGAGTGTTTTAGTTTTGTTCCTTGGAAATAGGCAAGACTACTTCTGACGACAATGAGAAAAAATCATGTCAGACATTTTTAGCCTTCTTTTATAGCTGGAACATGAAAATGCCCAATTAAGAAATATGAATTTCTCTTTGTCTGAAACCCTTCATGCCCACTCATTGACAAGCTTGATCCTGGGTGATGCAGGTGTTTTGGGCAGCACTGAGAATTCTTTTCAGAAGTTCCAGGCTTTCTTGGATGTCCTTAAAGATGCTGGGTTAGTTCATTTCTCTTCATGGCCGTTCTTCTCTTTGCGACTATAATGGTAGTTTGCTGAGGAACTGGAGCAATTTTCATCACTTCCGTGGCCATATTTAGTGTAATAATAGGTAATATAGTTGACTTTTTAAAATGAGGAATTAAATTTGTTAAGAAATGCAAATAGGGAAGCCTGCTTTGGTAGAGTGGGGAGCTCATTATAAAAGAGTAACCTGTAGATAATTAGTAGGTGTAGGTTTTTGTAAGGACTAAATTGAAGGCAGTTTTCATTGAAAGTATTCGGGAATGCATAAGAATTTTCCTATCTTTCACTTATTTTGCTTGTTTGATAAGTCTGAATTAAAGTTATTTTTGCCTTAGACGTAAAAATTATTATTAATCTGCAGGGGAGATATAGGTCAGTGGTTCTCAACTGGGAGCAATTTTGCTGGAAGAGGGAGGTGGAGATGGATAGTTGATGGAGTGGTGTTTTGTCAGTGAATGAATTGGTGTTGGTGTTGGGAAGGAAGGAACAAACACATTCTTGGAAACTGGAGGAAAGGTGGTAAAGAAGTGTGAGAATAGAGGTGTGACAGGCAGTGGACGAAATGCATGGTACATGTTGAAGCTCCTAGTGAGACAGTGGGATGTGTCTTAGAGGATGAATCTGGAAAGGGCTGAGATTTTGGGGGAGAGAGAGGCTTGTCTGGAGTAGGATGTTGGCTTTTAAGAGTTTTAGAAGTATTTCATGATTGTAGGTCTGGGGAAATCTAAACTGCTCTTATGTGATTATAATAACCTTTGTCTTTTCTCCTTTTCTCCTCTGGTCCAGGCTTGGGCAGCTGGCCACAATGGCTGGTACAGATCAGTCAGATTTTCATTTACTAGGTCGTCCCTAGATGAATTCTACTGTTAGTAGTCCATGTAAAGAAGAAAAGGGACTTGAAGAAGAAAAATCAGAATCAAAACAGGGTGCCCCAGGACAAATGAAAAATCTCCAGGTAAGTGGACAGAACAGCACTTAATGATTCTAAGAGTGATTAGCAAAAAGGAAATGACCAAGTCAGGGAGAAAACAATAATGATCAATCTCTAATAGTTCACATGCTCAGGAGCTAGAAGACTCTGGAATCCTTTCCAAATCTGAGATTAGTAAATGTTTGCCCATTTCATGATACTGTATTGTTGTAAATAAGGAGACTGGAAGTTCTTTCGAAAATTTATGAGTTAAAGCAAACTATCCTTAATGAAGAAAGAAAACATTAGAGAAAATATTCCAGATTGTAAATTATATAAATGTCTATTCTATTCATATTTTATTTAGGTTTCTATTTGTATGCAGTCAGCTTACAATGAAGGAACACTAATGAAGGTACACATACTGATATAATTTTTAAAATAAGTAATCCAGACATAGCTAATAGGTAACATATTACAGTGACTCACCTGGTTATGGGAATGGGAGGGGAAAACCTGTCAGCTTTTCCTCTAGCCTTACTTGGAGCCCCCATCAACCAATCTCAGACTGGTCTTGGGAACTGACAGCTTGAGAACACAGTCTGGTCACAAACTATATACTGTTTGCATGTGCCTGGAGGATAGAAGAGAAATTAATTATCTTACAGAATAGGGTTTTATTTTTAGTGAGGGAAAGGAAATGGGTAATAACTACCCCAGTCACCAAAGTCTGAAAATGTAGCGGACATACCCTTGGATATAGCTAGGTTAAGCTGAGATCACTTGGCAAGATATAATTAGAAAAAAACTGGCTCTGAAATCTGAATATTGACTGTGTTAATAATAAGATCACAGAGTAACACTGAAGTTTTGAACTCTACTTTTTAATGGTTGGCTTTGTTCATCACTGAATTTTTGTCTTGTCTTTTGTTTTTCCATCCAGTTTCAGAAAATTACAGGTGATGCTAGGATTCCTTTGCCTCTGGACTCCTTCCATGTCCCAGTGTCTACTCAGGAGGCCTTAGAAACTTCCAAAGACAACCTGGGGGTCCCAGTCACAGAGCAGCGGCAGGAGTCTTTTGAAGATTTCATTGCTAGAACATGTTCTCCCTTCAGCAGACATCATTTCTGGAACTGGAAGTCAAAGAAAAGAAGAGGAATTATCTAGAAATAGCAGGTCTTCTTCAGAGAAAATGAGCAAAGCAGGTGAATATACCAAAAAATACTCTGCTAGGAAACAACCTGGGAAGGACCTGCATTCCTGCTCTGACTCACCTGTAAAGCGGAAAAGCAAAGGAATTGGGCAAAATAATTCTTTGGTTAATAAACCAATTAAAAGTGAGTCTTCGAAAAAACATTTCTGTTAAGAAAGAGAGTAGAATAGTGACTTTCATCAAAGACAACTAAAAGTAAACTCAATCTACTAGAACATTCTGAAAGTGATACTCCTGGATGTGACTGTGAATTTCAAGAAAGCATCCATACTCTATCACGCCTAACATAGGTCTAAATCTTTTAAAATTATGTTTTTGCCTTCAAATTTTAATAAATTACTTATGTTTTTATTATAGCATATGGTGGTTTCAGTTACTTGACTGGAAGCCATTAGAGAAAGATTTATCTATACTTTTTAATTATAATGGAAGTTTTGGTGTACTTTTCCTTGTGACACTTTGCACCATTCATTCAGCTAGTGTTTACTGAGGGCTTCATATGTACAGTACTTTTCTGGGTGCTATTGCTTTCAGCAGTGAACAAAATAAAGCCTTTACTCTCCTGGAACTAGCACTCTGTGTTGGGAGAAAACATAAACAACAAAGCAGGGTAAGGGTTAAAAAGAGATGGGAATAATAAATGGAATAGTTTTACCATTTGGTTAAATGTCAAACTATTATAAATCACATGGCCAGAAGCCATTGAGGTATTTTAATTCACAATAACCAGAGAGCCTCAAACATTTACCAAGGCACTTAACCGTGTTTATGGATTACAGCAACGCTCTGAGGTAAGGAACTGTTACCATCCCCGTTTATAGATGAGGAGTCTGAAGAGATATTATGTGAGTTGCCCAGAATTACACAGCTGTAAGTAAGTGGGAAGCTGCGATGTGACCCGAACACATGCTCTTTTTTTTTTTTTAATGTATGGACTTTATTATGTTTCATTTGTTTCTGATTTATGTGAATTTTTTCTTTAAAGATGTTTTTTGATGTCGACCATTTTTAAAGTGTTTATTGCATTTGTTACAGTATTGCTTCTGTTTTATATTTTGGTTTTTTGGCCTCAAGGCATGTGGGATCTTAGCTCCCCCACCAGGGATCGAACCCTCACCCCCTCCATTGGAAGGTGAAGTCTTAACCACTGGACCACCAGGGAAGTCCCCCTTATGTGACTATTTTTATGGCAATTTTTAAAATTTTATTTTTTTATTGACGTATAGTTGAATTACAGTGTTGTGTTCATTACTGCTGTATAGGAAAGTGACTCAGTTACACATTTATATACACTCTTTTTCATATTCTTTTCCATTACGGTTTATCACAGGATACATAGTTCCCTGTGCTCTACAGTAGGACCTTTTTGGTTTTTTTAAAATACATCCACCTTTTTTAAAATAAATTATTAATTTTTGGCTGCATTGGGCCTTCGTTGCTGCACGCAGGCTTTCTCTAGTTGCGGTGCGCAGGCTTCTCATTGTGGTGGCTTTTCTTGTTGCAGAGCACGGGCTCTAGGTGCATGGACTTAAGTAGTTGTGGCATCGGGCTTAGTTGCTCTCTGGCATGTGGGATCTTCCCGGACCAGGGCTCGAACCCGTGTCCCTGCATTGGCAGGCGTATTCTTAACCACTGCGCCACCAGAGAAGTCCCATGTAGGACCTTTTTGTTTATCCATCCTGTATATACACCAGTTTGCATCTGCTAATCCCAAACTCCCAATCCAATCCTCTCCCACTCCCTCCCTCTTGGTAACCACCAGTCTATTCTCTCTGTCCTTGGTTATGTTTCTGTTTCACAGATAGGCAGAACCCAAGCTCTTAATTACTTTGTTATCCTGTTTCCTTGTTAAGAAGAGAAGAAGGGTTTAAGGAAGGGACTGAGAGAGAATGCAGTGAGCACTAGAAGTGCAAAACAGTGGGGCTGTCAGAAAGCACACCTGTCTCCTTCCCCCATCGTGAGCAGAATTTTTAAACGGCAGAGTATGTAAGAGTATGTGATGACACATCTCTGGATTAAATTATGTCTCCCTGGTAAAACATGTACGGATGAGTCTTTAGTTCATTCAGACTGAAAGGTGAGAGCAGAGAACAGCTGGAGTGTCAGATTTCTTCTAGAAGTTCCTGCCTGATTGTTACTAAGAGGGCTACTACAGTACTAGTTAGTTCATTCGTCATGGATTAGGTGTTAGAGGAGTGAAACAATGAGCAAGATGTAGCGTTGGCCCTTTAGCAGTGGAGTGAGAGGGGAAGACACACAGCAGATGTCTCATCCTGCACATGACATGCTGTGATGGGCATATTCAGGGCGTTTGGTCAGTGTTTGTGGAAGAAGAGGGGGAGCTGTGAGGCAAAGAAAAGTTATTGAAAGAGGCAGTCGCTAAGCTAAGTCTTAAAGGACTCGTGAAAAACTGGTGAGTCAGCCGGTGAAGGGAAAGGACACTC